>NW_007025167.1:0-357 GCF_000164805.1 Carlito syrichta
GGGGAGGAAGGAGGGGCACATAACATCACCAAGCATACCCGATCCTAAATCAGGCAAAGTCAGGACCAATGGGAGCCCCAAACTTCACCTGTATGTAGACCACTTATGTATGTAATCCTGACTTGTGCCTCACATCTTTAAAATATAAAATACATATAAATAAATTTTCTATATGATTTTTTCTTTAAAAACCTTAGTCATCTTTTTCTTAGTTTAAGTTGAGATTAGTTTCTAACCGGAGTCTTTCTCTCTTATTGTGGTAGTCTGAATAAAATAAGTCTCATTACCTTTACCAAGCATCCAACACTGCTTTTTCCTTTGACAATTCCTGGGGTTGCCTCAGGGACTGTTGGGGTA
>NW_007025168.1:0-356 GCF_000164805.1 Carlito syrichta
GCTGCACCTTGAATGATGAGCAGGTATTTCCCAGTCAGATAAGAGGGATCAGCATTAATGGAGAGGTGAGAATGTGTAATTGGAAAGAATACAAAGACTGAAGGACCCACAGAGCATGTGTGTGAGTAGTGTGCATAGCCTTTGCCACATGCTAGGTCCAGCTGAAATCTTACTCTGGGGGCTTGCTGTTTTATTTGATGATAGAAACCAGTGAATATTGGTCAGGTCTGGTGGCTCACACCTCTAAATTCCAGCACTTTGGGAGGCCAAGGTAGGAGGACTGCCTGAGCCCATGCGTTCAAGACCAACCTAGGCAACTTGGCAAGACCTCATCTCTACAATAAATCAACTAGGCA
>NW_007025169.1:0-356 GCF_000164805.1 Carlito syrichta
AATTGAGAAGAATGGAATTGAATGGATTGGAATGGAATGAAATGGAATGTAGAGGAAAGGCATGGAATGGAAAGTTATGGAATGAAGTGGTATGAAATGGAGAGGAGTGATTGGACAGGAATGAAATGGAGTGGAATGGAGTGGAATGGAATAGAATAGAATGAAATAGATAGGAATGGTATGGAATTGAAAGAATGCACCAGAATACAGGAATGTAATGCAATGGTCTGGAATGCAACGGAGAGGAATGGACTAGAGAGGAACGGATTGGAATTGAATGGAATGATATGGAATTGAATGATGAGGACCATATTGTGATGTTGTGAACTAAAACAAAATGGAGAGTAATGGAATGG
>NW_007025170.1:0-472 GCF_000164805.1 Carlito syrichta
GGCCGGGCGCAGTGGCTTAGCCTATAATCCCAGCACTTTGGGAGGCCGAGGCAAGAGGATGGCCTGAGCCCACAAATTTGAGACTAGCCTGGGCAATTTGGTGAGACCTCGTCTCTACAATAAATCACAAAAACTAGCTGGACACGGTGGCATGCGTCTGTAGTTCCAGCTACTTGGATGGCTGAGGTGAAAGGATCCCCTACGGCCAGCAGGTGGAGGCTGCAGTGGTCGTGAGCGTGCCGCTACACTTTAGCCTGGGCAACAAGAGTGAGACTCTAACACAAATAAATAAATAAATAAATAAATAAATAAAAATAAAAAATAAAATACTATGAATTTACCAACAGTGAAAGAAATGCAAATTGAAACCACCTAGGATGGTTAGGTTTTTATTGTGTCCCTATATTGTTTGTACACATGAATAAAACAACAAAGCCTTGTGTTGGCAGAAGCTGTGGAGAAGAAGCTGGTG
>NW_007025171.1:0-380 GCF_000164805.1 Carlito syrichta
GTGTGTTGTTTTTTCTAGCATATGGTTTATCACTGATTATGCTATAACAATTTGAAGCCATGGAATTTTCCAAGAATAGTGCCTATGGTTGGGAGAGAAACTAGGTGAAGACAAATATTTTGAAAATTTTAGAGAGGGATCCTATTGAAATAGGATTCTTATTTCCATATATGATTTCTTGAATTATAAAAGTAACGAATTTAAAATGTTCTTGACACAAAAATAAAACTAGAACGTTATTTTATGTTCCTATTGCTAGATGATGAGTGATTGCAGATAAAACTTTGTGATAATTCAATTTCATTGTGCTTTCTTAATTGTGGAAATTGTTTTTAATCTTCTCTTAGTTGAACTACAGCAAATTTCTGAGAAGATCAAGA
>NW_007025172.1:0-351 GCF_000164805.1 Carlito syrichta
AGCCTCCCAAAGGCGCGGGATTACAGGCTGAGCCACCGAGCCCGGCTAAAAAAAAAAATTTTTTTTAATTGTAAAGATATGGGATGCAAGTCAGGATTATGTACATAAGTAGTTTATGTGCAGGTCAAGTTTGGACTCCCAACTGGTCCTCATTTCCCTTGGTTTAGGGTCAGGTACCCTTAGTGATGTTACATGCCCCTCACTCCTCTTCCTCTTACAATGTTGTCCAAACTACTGGGGAAGATTTGCCAAGCACCTAAGGCATAGAAGGTGGTCAAGAAACAGGTGCCCTTAGCTGGGCATGGTAGCGCGTGCCTGTAGTTCCAGCTACTTGGAAGGCTGAGGCGGAAG
>NW_007025173.1:0-351 GCF_000164805.1 Carlito syrichta
CAGATTCTCTTAGATTTTCAATGTCTAGGATCATATCATCAGCAAAGAGGGATAACTTGACTTCCTCTTTTCCTATTTGGATATCCCTGATTTCCTTCTGTTGTCTAATTGCCCTGGCTAGGACTTCCAACACAACGTTGAACAAGAGGGATGAGAGTGGGTAGCCTTGTCTTGTTCCAGTTTTCCGTGGAAATGTTTCATTTTCTGTCCATTTAGGAATATGTTAGCTATAGGTTTATTGTAAATGGCACTTACTCTTTTGAGGTATGTTCCTTCTATACCTAAGTGTTTAAGAGTTTTTATCAAGAAGGGATGCTGGATTTTATCAAAAGCTTTTTCTGCATCTAGTGA
>NW_007025174.1:0-351 GCF_000164805.1 Carlito syrichta
TAGCTACCCAGCTAGCCAACTGGCTAGCCAGTTGACTAAACTCGCTGACTTAACTAGCTAGCAAGCTGACATAACTAGCTGACTTAACCAGCTACCTATCTACCTATTCAGCTGGCTTAACTAGCTGAAATACCTAGCTAGCTAAAAGGCTAGCCATCTGACTTAACTAGCTTTTTAACTACCTAACCTGCTGGATAGCCAACTTAATGAGTTGACTTAACTACATAGCCAGCTGGTTGCCAGATGACTTAACTAGCTGACTTAACCAGCTAGTCAGCTGGCTAGCTAGATGACTAAACAAGCTGGCTACTTATCTAGCCAGCTGGCTAGCCAGCTGATTTACCTAGCTGA
>NW_007025175.1:0-443 GCF_000164805.1 Carlito syrichta
GGCACAGGACTTGCAGCGAGAGCGGCGCGGTGGGAGCTGGCCAGCAGCGCAGCGCAGTGGAGGCCTCGGCCGGGCAGGCGCCACGCGGGACGCCTGGGCCTCCTGGGCTTGGGGCCCCAGGCGCGGGGCAGAGGGGGAGGTCAGCTCTTGGCTGGGCTTCTCTGTTGTGTTTCATGACAGGGGCTGCTTCGGTGTTCTGCAACGGCTGCTGCTTACTGCCAGCCTGTTTTGTGACGTTGACAAGCCCCCTCTTCGGGGACGGGGCCGCTGAGGTGGACGGGGCTAGCTGGGCGTCGAGAACTGTCGAAGCTAGGGGACCGCACGCTGGGAGACTCTCCTCTCTCTCTCCAAAGCCCCTTTCTGCCGGGCTCGGTGGCTCAGCCTGTCATGCCGCGCCTTTGGGAGGCTGAGGTGAGCGGATGGCCCGAGCCCGCGGGGTCGAG
>NW_007025176.1:0-349 GCF_000164805.1 Carlito syrichta
AGAAGAATCACCTGAACCCAGCAGATTGAGGCTATGGTGGCCGTGAGCATGTCACTGCACTCCAGCCTGAGCGACAGAAAAGAAATGAGAATGAGACCCCTGGGTGGGTCATCAGTTTTCATTCCCCCTCCTCCCCCCGGTCATATCTCTGGATTTGTCACCTATTTTAATCAGCTTCCTAATTTTTGGCCCCAACTAAATTTCCCCTCCCCAAGTGTAGCAAAAGAGAGGAGTCTTCAGAAGAGGAGTCGTCAGAAAACAGGAGGCTCTGCAGTGGGTTTTCAGGACAGCGGGGCTGGTAGGCATGGGTATGGGGAGCCTCTTCCTGGTGGTTGGGCAAGGAAAGGAG
>NW_007025177.1:0-448 GCF_000164805.1 Carlito syrichta
AGGTGTGGAGTGGAATGGAATGGAATTCAGAGGAAGGGATTGGAATGAAGAGGAATGGAATAAAACAGAACGGAACGAAAGAAAATGAATAGAGATCAAAAGAATGGAATGGAATGGAGAGGAATGGAACGGATGCAGAGGAATGGAAAGGAGAGCAATGGAATGGAATCAAAAGGAGAGGTATGGAATGCCAGGGAGAGTAATGGCATGGAATGTAGAGGATTAGAATGGAAAGGAGGGGAATGGAACAAAATGGATGGAGAGAAATGGAGAGGAATGGAATGGATTGAAATGGAATGGAGAGGAATGGAATGGAATGGAGAGGACTGGAAGTGCAAAGGAGTGGATGGAATGGAATGGAGAGGAATGGCCTGGAATGGAATGGAAAGGAATGGAATGGAGATAAATGGATTGGAATGCAGAGGAATGGAATGGAATGGACAGGAAT
>NW_007025177.1:1060-1360 GCF_000164805.1 Carlito syrichta
CTTGTAAGGGAAAAGAATGGAATAGAGTGGAGTGGAATGGACTGGAAAGGAAATGAATGGTGAAGAATAGAATGGAATGGAGAGGAATGGAATGGAGGGGAAACAAATGGAGAGGAATGGAATGGAATAGAGAGGAATGGAGAAGAATGGAATGCAGAGGAATGGAAAGAAATGGAAAGGAATGGAAATAAATGGAGAGGAATAAATTGAAAGGAAATAGAATGTAAATGAGTGGAGAGTCTTGTAAGGGAAAAGAATGGAATAGAGTGGAGTGGAATGGACTGGAAAGGAAATGAATGG
>NW_007025177.1:1577-2121 GCF_000164805.1 Carlito syrichta
TGGAAAGGAATGGAGAAAAATGGAAAAGAATGGAACGAATGTACAGGAAAGGATTGTAACAGGGATGAAGGAAATGGAGAGGAATGGAATAGAATAGAATGAAAAGGACATGTGTGGAGTGGACAAAAGAAGAATGGAATGGAATTGAGAGGAATGACATGTAAAGGAATTGAATAGAGAGGATTAGAATGGAGTAGAATGGAACGGAATGGAATGGAGATGAATGGAATGGAATGGAGTGGAATACAATGGTATGAAAAGGAATGGGAGTAGTGTAATGGAATGGAAGGCTGTGGAATGGAATGCAATGAAATGGAGGGGACTGTTATGGAGATGAAGTGAATGAAAAGAAATGGAGTAAAATTGAATGAGGAGGAAGGAAGGGATTGGAATGGAGATGAATAGAATGGAATGGAGAGGAATGGAACGGAATGGAGAGGAATGGAATGGAATGCAATTGAAAGGAATGGAAAGGAATGTAGAGAAATGGAATGGAATGGAACAGAGAGAAATGGAGAGGAATGGTGAGGAATGGAGAGGTATG
>NW_007025177.1:2141-2635 GCF_000164805.1 Carlito syrichta
AATGAATAGGAATGGAATGGAATGGAAATGAATGGAGAGGAATGGAATGCAATCGAGTGGAATGGAGAGGAATGGAATGAAATAGAATGGGATAGAGAGGAATGAAGAATAAAAGAGAGAGAAAGAATGGAATTGAGAAGAATGGAATTCACAGAAATGGATTGGAATGGATAGGAATGGAAAGGAATGGAGAGGAATGCAATGGAATGGAGAGTAATGGAATGGAACGCAGAGAAACAAATTGAATGGAGCCGAATGTAAATGGAGAGGTCTGTATGGGAAAAGAAAGGAATAGAGTGGAGTGGAATGGATTGGAGAGGAAATGAATGAGAGAAGAATGGAATGGAATGGAATGGAGAGGAATGGAATGGAATGGAAGGAAGAAAAATGCAGAGGAATTGAATGGAAAAGAGAGGAATGGAGAAAAATGGAACGGAGCAGAATGGAAAGAAATGGAAAAGAATGGAAATAAATGGAGAGGAATAAATGGGAAA
>NW_007025177.1:2694-8290 GCF_000164805.1 Carlito syrichta
AAGGAATGGAATGGAATGGAAAGGAGAAGAATGGAATGAAAATGAATGTAATGGAGAGGAATGTAAAGGAATGGAATGGAAAGGAATGGAATGGAATAGAATCAGTGTAATGGAGACGTATGGAATGGAAAGGAGAGGAAAGGAATGGAATGGAGAGTAATGCAATGGAATGAAATGAAATGGACAGGTTTCTTATGGAAAGGACTGATATTGAATGCACTGGAATTGAGAGGAATGGAATGGACAGGAATGGAATGTATAAGAATGGAGAGAAATGGAATAGAATGGAATGGAATTGAGAGGAATGGGATGGTATGAAATGGGTTGGAACGGAATTGAATGGAGAGGATTGGAATGAAATTAAATGGAATGGAGAAAAATGGAATGGAATGCAACGGAGTACAGAGGAATGAAGGAGAATGGAATGGAGAGGAAAGGAATGGAATGGAATGGAGAGAAATGGAATGCAATGGAGAGAAAAGGAATGGAGTGAAGAGACATGGAATGGAATGTACAGGAATGGAATGGAATGTTGAGTACTGGAATGTAGAGTAATGGAATGTGAGAGGAATGGAATGGAGAGGTATGGAATTGAATGGAGAGGAATGGAATGGAATGGAGATGTATGGAATGGAATGCAGAGGAATAGAATGGAAAGGAGTGAAATGGAATGGAATGAAATGGAATCAGAGGAATGTAAGGTAATGGAATGAAGAGGAATGGATTAGAGAGGAATGGAATGAATAGGAATGGAATGGAATGGAAGTGAATGGAGAGGAATGGAATCGAGAGGAATGAAGAGTAAAAGAGAGGGATGGAATGGAGAAAATTGGAATGGGATGGAATGGAATTCAGAGAAATCGATTGGAATGGATAGGAATGGAATGGAATGGAGAGGAATTGAATGGAGAGTAATGTAATGGAATGCAGAGAAACAAATTGAATGGAACAGAATGTAAAGGAATGGAGAGGATTGTAAAGGAAAATAATGGAATAGAGTGGAGTGGAAAGGATTGGAAAGGAAATGAATGAGAGAAGAATGGAATGGAATGGAGAGGACAGGAATGGAATGGAAGGGAGAAAAATGGAGAGGAATTGAATGGAATAGAAAGGAATGGAGATGAATGAAATGCAATGGAGAGGAATGGAAAGAAATGGAGTGAAACGGAAACAAATGGAGAGAAATAAATTGGAATTAAATGGAATGGAATGGAGAGGAATGGAATGGGGTGGAATGGAATGGGTAGGAATGGAATGGTGAGCATAGGAATGGAATAGAATGTAGTGGAATGGATTGGAATGGAGCAGAATGGAATGCAGTGTAATTAAATGGAGTGGAGTGAAATGGAATGTAAAGAAGAGCAATGAATGGAATGGAATTGATTGCAGGAAAATGGAATTGAATGGAGTGACGTGGAAAGTAATGAAGAAAAAAGGAAAAGAATGGAAAGGATGAACAGCAAAGGATTTTAATGGAAATGAAGGAAATGGAGAGGAAAGGGATGGAATGGAAAAGAATATAACGGAATGGACATGTATGGAAGGGAAAAAAGAGGAATGGAATGGAACGGAGAGGAATGGCATGTAGAGGAATTGAATAGAGAGGATTAGAATGGAATGGAATGAAATGGAGAGCAACGGAATGGAATGGAGCGGAATGCAATGAAATGAAATGGAATGGGAGTAGTGTAATGTAATGGAAGGCTGTGGAATGGAATGCAATGAAATGGAGGGGACTGGTATGGAGAGGAATTGAATGAAAAGAAATGGAGTAAAATTGAATGAGGAGGAAGGAATGGATTGGAATGGAGATTAACGGAATGGAATGTAGAGGAATGGAAAGTAATGAGAGGAATGGAATGTAGAGGAATGGAATGGAATGGAATGTGGAGGAATAGAATGGAACAGAATGGAACAGAATCGGGAGGAAAGGAGAGGAATGGAGAGGAATGGAGAGGTATGGAGAGTAATGGAATGGAAAGGAATTGAGAGGAATGGAATGGCATCAAGGAATGAAGAGGAAGGTGACGAATGGAGAGGTATGGAGAGGAATGGAATGGAATGGAATGGAATTCAGGAAACTGGATTGGAATGGAGAGGTATAGAGAAAAGCAGAATGGAACGGAATGAAAAGGAATAGAGATCAATGGATTGGAATGGAGTGGAATGGAATGGAATGCAGAGGAATGGAAAGGAGAGGAATGGAATGGAAGCGAATGGAGACGTATGGAATGCCATGGAGAGTAATGGAATGGAATGGAGAGGATTAGAATGGAAAGGAGCGGAATGGAATAAAATGGAATGGAGAGAATTGGAGAGGAATGGAATGGATTGAAATGGAATGGAGAGGAATGGAATGTAATGGAGAGGACTTGATTGAAAATGAGAGGATTGATTGGATTGGAGAGGAATAGAATGGAATGGAGTGGAATGAAATGGAATGGAAGGGAATGGAATTGAATGGAATGGAGAAGAATGGAATTGAGAAGAATGGAACTGAATGGAGAGGAATGAAATGTAATGGAGAAGAATGGAATGGAATGGAATGGAATTGAGAGGAATGAAGAGCAAAGGAGCGGTAAGGAGAGGGATAGAATGGAATGGAATGAAATGGAATAGAATTCAGAGAAATGGATTGGAATGGAGAGGAAAGAAATGGAATGAAGTCTAATAGAATGGAATGGAACAGAATGGAATGGAGTGGATGAGGGCAATAGAATGGAATGGAGATGCTTTGGAAAGAAATGGAGAGGAATGGAATAGAATAGAGAGGATGGAATGAAAGGGAGACGAGAGTATTGGGCGGGAATGGAATGAAATGGAAAGGAAAGGAATGGGGGGATGGAAAGGAATGGAGAGTATTTGAATTGAATGGCATAAAAGGAAATGGAATGAAATAAAGAGGAATGGAATGGAGTTGAAAGGAGTAGAATGGAGGGGAATTCAGAGGAATGTAATGGAGCAGAATGGAACGGAATGGATTGTAAAGGAGAGGAATGGAATGGAAAGAAAAGGACGGAATAGAGTGGAGAGGAATGGAATGAAATGAAATGGAATGGAAAAAAAATGGAATGGAATGCAATGGAGTACAAAGGAATGAAGAGAAATTGAATGGAGAGGAAAGGAATGAAATGGAATGGAGAGAAAAGGAATGGAGTGAAGAGAAATGGAATGGAATGGAATGGATTGGAATAAAATGAAAAGGAGAGAAATGGAATGGAATCTAAGGAAAATAGAAGAATGGAATGCAGAGGAATGGAATGGAAAGGAGTGAATTTGAGTAGAATGAAATGAAATCGGAGGAATGTAATGTCATGGAAGGGACTGGAATTGAATGGAGAAAAATGGATTGGAGAGGAATGGAATGAATAGGAATGGAATGGAATGGAAATGAATGGAGAGGAATGGAATGCAATCGAGTGGAATGGAGAGGAATGGAATGAAATAGAATGGAATAGAGAGGAATGAAGAATAAAGGAGAGAGAAATAATGGAATTGAGAAGAATGGAATGGAATGGAATTCACAGAAATCGATTGAAATGGATAGGAATGGAAAGGAATGGAGAGGAATGCAATGGAATGGAGAGTAATGGAATGGAACGCAGAGAAACAAATTGAATGGAGCCGAATGTAAATGAATGGAGAGGACTGTGTGGGAAAAGAAAGGAATAGAGTGGAGTGGAATGGATTGGAGAGGAAATGAATGAGAGAAGAATGGAATGGAATGGAATGGAGAGGAATGGAATGGAATGGAAGGAAGAAAATTGCAGAGGAATTGAATGGAAAAGAGAGGAATGGAGAAAAATGGAATGGAGAGGAATGGAAAGAAATGGAAAAGAATGGAAATAAATGGAGAGGAATAAATTGGAAAGAAATAGAGTAGAATGGAGAGGAATGGAATGGGGTGGAATGGAATGGGCAAGAATGTAATGGTGAGGATTGAAATGGAATGAAATGTAGGGGAATGAAATTGAATGGTGCAGAATGGAATGCAGTGGAATGGAATGGAGTGAAATGGAATGTAAAGAAGAGCAATGAATGGAATGGAATAGATTGCAGAAAAATGGATTGAATGGAGTGAAATGGAGAAAAATGAAAAAGAATGGAAAGAATGTACAGAAAAGGATTGTAATGGAGATACAGGAAAAGGGATGGAATGGAATAGAATAGAATGGACATGTATGGAGTGGAAAAAGAGGAATGGAAAGGAACGGAATGGAATGGAGAGGAATGGCATGTAGAGAAATTGAATAGAAAGGATTAGAATTGAATGGAATGGAGAGGAATGGAATGGAGTGACATGCAATGGTATGAAATGGAATGGAGTGACATGCAATGGTATGAAATGGAATGGAGTGACATGCAATGGTATGAAATGGAATGGGAGCAGTGTAATGTACTGGAAGGCTGTGGAATGAAATGCAATGAAATGGAGGGGACTGGTATGGAGAGGAAATGAATAAAAAATGGAGTAAAACTGAATGAGGAGGAAAGAACGGATTGGAAAGGAGATGAATGGAATGGAATGTAGAGGAATTGAATGGAAAGGAGAGGAATGGAATGGAAATGAGAGGAATTGAATGGAAAGAAATGCAATGGAGAGGAATGGAAAGGAATGGGAGGGAGAAGAATGGAATGAGATGGAATCAGTTTAATACCACATACCCCCTGTAAGAAGGGCCATAATTAATAAAAAAACAATAACAGATTCTGGTAATGATTTGGGAAAAAAAATGTTTCTACGCTGCATGTGGATTGAAAACTACAGCAATATCTATGGAAAACAGTGTGGCGGTTTCTAAAGGAACAAGAAATGGACCTGCCATGGGACTCAGTAATTCCCCAGTAGAGAATATACCTAGAGGAACTCAAAGCATTTTACCAAAAAGAACCCTGCACAAGTATGTTTGTTGCAGTAATAATCACAATAACGAAAAACATGGTACCAACCATGTGGCCCGTCAAAACTGGAATGGATAAAATAAATGTGGTATATACACACAGTGGAATATTATGCAGCCTTAAAAATAAAAAACAGATGTAAGGATTTTGCTGAACGTTTAATGGATATGAGGTAGGTCATTCTCAGTGATTTATCACAGAAACAAAGAACAGAGTTCCGTATGTTCTTCCTCATGAGCTGAACCTGATCAGTTATACTGCTATAATAAGGTGATTGGCCTTAGTGTTAAACTTTTAGAGTGAGGGGTGAGAGTGGCACTGGAGGGATACTGCTAAGGGAGGGATAGGCATACCTCATGAACCAGGGACCCTACATAATAAATGTTTGTATATCTAACTCTGAATTGTACCCAACATTTTTTAAAATATTAAAATGAATGAATGAATAAATGAATAAATAAATAAGTGAAAGCTGAAAGATGTACAACTGAATTTACTTGTTTCATTCTATTTTTAATTTTTTTACTTTAAAGATGGTTACAATTCAGGGTTGGGTATGGAAATGTTCATTATGCAGGGCTTGAGTTTTTTGGAGGAGGATAATACTCCAATGATAACTTCTGTTCCTGTGAATACATTACATACAAAGTATAAGTCTGCTTTCATCTTTGACAAGAAGTATGTTTCTCACATA
>NW_007025178.1:0-2785 GCF_000164805.1 Carlito syrichta
CCAATTACTAGGTCAACTAGTAAGCTGGGTCAAATAGTTGACTGACGAGTTGGCCCACTAGTTAGCTCGGTTAACAAGTTGTCATGCTGGTTTGCCGAACTAACTATTCCTCTGATTAGTAGACCAACTATTTAGCTGGCCTAACTAGTCGGCTGAGTAGTTAGCTGAGCTAACTTATCAGCTGAAAAGGTGACCGATTAGTCAGGTGATTTGTTAGCTGACTCAATAAGTTGGCCAATTAGTCAACTGACCGGTTAGGTTACTTAAGTAGTTGGCCTGCAAATAAGGCTTCAGGTGATCTGACTTAACTAGTTGACCGGTGAGTGAGCCAAATTATCAGCTGACTTAACTAGTCGTCTGGTGACTGAGCTGATATGTCAGCTGATTTAAGTAGTCAGCCAGTGAATGAGCAAACTGGTCAGTTGACTTAACTAATCAGCCAGCTAGTGAGCTGACTGGTAAGCTGAATTTAGTCAGTTGGCGAGTGAGTCAACAGCTCAGAAGATTTAACTAGTCGAACAGTGATTGAGTCAACCAGTGAGCTGACTTAAAATGTCAGCTGGCCAGTGAGCCGATGGGTGAGCTGCCTTAACTAGTCAACCAGCGAGTGAGCCAACTGGTGAGCTGACTTAAGTAGTCGGTTGGTGAGGAAGCCAACTAGTTAGACTACCTGTTCACCTGCGAGTGAGTCGACAAGTTATTTGACCTGTTGGCTGGTGAGCAAGTTGACTAGTTTGCTGAACGGTTGTCAGGTGAGCAAGCCGATTAGTTACCTGACCTGATGGAAAGTGAGAGAGCCCACTAGTTAGCTGACCAGCTAGCTGAGTTGCTAGCCGACTAGCTAGTTAAGTACCTAGATGATTTGCTAGCTGACTTAACTAGCTAGCTAACTGGCTAGTTGGATATCTAGCTGACATAACTAGCTAGCAAATAAGCTATCTAGCTGTCTAACTAGCTGACGTAACTAGCTTGCTAACTGGGTAGTGAGCTGGCTAGCTGACTTAACTATCTAGCTGAATAGCTAGCTGACTTGCTAGCTGACTAAACCAGGTAGCTGATTATCAACGTGACTAGCTAGCTGACTTAACTCGGTAGCTGATTTGTTAGCTAATTTGCTAGCTGACTTAACTAGCTAACTGGCTAGATAGATGACTTAACTAGCTGACTAGCTAGTTGGCTGACTTGCTGGTGAGCCAGCTGACTTAACTAACTAGTTCCCTGGTTGGCTAGATGGCTAGCCAGCTGTCTTAACAAGCTAGCTACCTGGCTGGCTAGCAGGCAAGGCAGCCAGCTAGCAAGCGGGCTGACCAACTGGATAGGCAGCTGGCTTAAATAGCCAGCTGGATGGCTGGACAGTCAAATTGCCTGCTGGATTAACTAGCCAGAAACCCTGCTGGTCAGCCGGCTAGCCAGTCAGCTTAACTAGCCGGCCACATACCTGACCAGTCTGATAACCAGCTGGCTTATCTTGCCAGCAACCTTTATGGTCAGCCGGCCATTTAGCTGTCTTAACTAGCTGACTTAACTAGATAGCCATTCGGCTAGCCAGCTGGCTTAACTAGCGAAAGACCTAGCTAGTCAGCTGGCTAGTCAGCTCACTTAACTCACTGACTTAACTAGCTAAGCAGCCAGCTAGCCAGCAGACTTAATTAGCTAGCTACCTAAATACCCAGGTGGCTAGCCAGCTGACTTAACTAGCTGACTTAAGCAGCAAGCCAGCTGGCTAGCCAACTGACTTAATGAGCTAGCTACCTAACTACCCAGATGGCTATCCACTTGAATTAACTACCTGACTTAACCAGCTAACTCAACTACATGACATAACTAGTTAGCCAGCTGGCTACCCAGCTGACTTAACTAGCTAATATCAATTGATCGACAGCATACTAGCCAGCTGACTTAATTAGCTTGCTACCTATCTATCCCGCTGTCTTGCCAACTGACTTAACAACCTAGCTACCTATCTAACAAACTGGCTAGCCAGCGGACTTAACTATCTAGCCACCCATCTAGGAAGCTGCATAGCCAGCTGACTTAACAAGCTTATTAACTTGCTAACCAGCTCACTTAACTAGCTGACTTAACTTGCTAGTTTCCTATATAGCCAGCTGACTTAACAACCTGAAATAACTAGCTAGCTACCTAGCTAGCTAACTATCTAGTTAGCCAATATAACTAGCTGACTTAACTATCTAGCCAGCTGACATAAACAGCTGACTTAAATAGCTAGCTACCAAGCTAGTCAGCTGGCTTAACTAGTTGAAATATCTATATCTAGCTAGTCAGCTGTCTAGCTGTCTGAATTGACTAGATTTTTGACTAGCAAATGAGCAGGTTAGCCAACTGACTTAACCAGATGACTATACTAGCTAGGAAGCTGGTAAACAGGCTGAATTAACTACTTGATAAACGAGCTAGGCAGTTGACCAGCCAGGTGACTAAACTAACTGACTTACCAAGTTATACACCTGGGTAGCCAGCTGATGTAACTAGCTCTCTACCTCTCTAGCCACTTGGATAGCCAGCTAACTTAACTAGCTGACTTAATTAGCTAGCCATCTGGCCAGCCAACTGACTTAACTAGGTCACTTCCTAGCTAGCCAAGTGGCTAGCCAACTTAGTTAACTTGCTCTCCTAACTAGCTGACCTGCTTTCTAGCCAGTTGAATTAAGTAGCTTGCTATATAGCTAGCCAGGTGGCTATCCAGCTGAATTAACAAGTGGCTTATCTAACTAGCCAGCTATATAGCCAGTTGGGTTTAATAGCAAAATAACTAGCTAGCCAG
>NW_007025179.1:0-348 GCF_000164805.1 Carlito syrichta
CATTCTCCTGTTCTTCTCCCCACTCACAAGCTCCCCAACTCTACCCTCTACCCCCGGCACTTCTGGCAGAACACATCTGGCAAAGTGACAAAGTGAAAGGCCTTTAAAAAGCTTTCTTCAGCGCTTAGAATCCCAATCATTCACTGTCAGTAAATGATCGTGGGACAAACTGTTAGGTTTGGCATCCTGAACGTTAATCAACTAACTAGCTCAGGTTTTGAAAGAGGTCAATCAAGAGAGTCTAGTCCAGCCATGCCAATTAGCCCCATTAGATCTGCAAATGAGCAAGGAAATTAAGGAGACTTGGAAGAAGTTGAACTGTGAAGAGATTGTGAAGATTATGACTGG
>NW_007025180.1:0-347 GCF_000164805.1 Carlito syrichta
AAAATTGGTTCACCAGTGACAAACCCTCCTCCAAATTGGGTGCAAAAGTGACTAGTCCTCATCTGTGTTTGATGTTCCAGTATCTGCTCCTCCTCCAAAATTAATGACAAAGTGACCAGAATTCCACTTTGGTGAATGCCCTGTGACTGACTCACTTCTGTATAGGGTCTCCCAGTGACTGACTGCATTTCCTCAGAGATAGATGCCCCAGTGACTGAGCCTTCTCCATAATGGGCGCCCTAGTGCCTGACTCTCCTCTTTGATTGATGTCCAATGACTCTACCTTGACCATTATGGTTGCCTCATTACTTTTTCTCTTCTGTTATTGGTGCCCACTGACTGGCCCT
>NW_007025181.1:0-346 GCF_000164805.1 Carlito syrichta
AAACAGTGGGCCAAATAGCCGGTCAACTAGATAAATCAGCTAACCAATAGGCCGACTAGTCGACCCACTTATAAAGTGACCAGTTAACTCAGTTAATTAGTCGGCCGATAAGTTAGGTCACCTAACTAGTTGGCCAACTAGTCGGCAGATTAGATTGGTCAGAAAACCAGCAGGCAATACGTTAACCTTGCTAACTAGCAAACCAACTCGTTAGTCAGCTAGGTAAGCCAGCTAATTATTCGGCCGACTAGTAGGCTTATTGTTAAACCAGCTAACAAGTCGGCCGAGTAGTCTGCCAACACGTTAAATCAGCTAAGTTGTCTGCTTACTTGTCAGTCAAAAATTT
>NW_007025182.1:0-395 GCF_000164805.1 Carlito syrichta
ACTTTAGTCAGCTGGCTAGCCAGCTGGTTAGCTAGTTGAGTCAGCTATTAAATTCAGCTGTGCAGTCAGCTGGCTAGCTAGTTAAGTCAGTTAGTGAAGTCTGCTGGCTAGCCAGTGGGCTAGCTGGTTAAATCAGCTGGATAAGTCAGCTGGCCAGCCAGCTGGCTAGGTAGGTTGCTGGCTAGTTATGTCAGCTAGTTAAATTATCTGAGTAGCTAGGTAGCTATATAGTTAAGTCAGCTGTCTAGCTAATTAAATCAGTTAGGTAAGTCAGCTGGCTAGCCATCTGCCTATCATGTTAGCTATCTAGTTAAGTCAGCTCGCTAGCCATCTGGCTAGCTAGTTAAGTAACCTAGTTAAGTCAGGTGGCTAGCCAGCTCACTAGCTAGTTAAAA
>NW_007025183.1:0-345 GCF_000164805.1 Carlito syrichta
AACTTGGTGAGACCTCATCTCTACAATAAATCAAAAAATTAACTGGGTGTGGTAGCACGTACCTGTAGCTCCAGCTACTTGGAAGGCTGAGGCAGAAGGATCTGCTGAGCCCAGCAGGTCCAGGTCCAGGCTGCGGTAGCCATAAGTGTGCCACTGTACTCCAGCCTGAACAACAGAGTGAGACTCCAACCCAAAAAAAAAAAAAAAATTTAGGAAACGCTCAATGGATTTGATCTCTCAAAATCAGATTTTTTATTTATATATATATAAAATATATAATCTCTCTCTCTCTCTCTCTCTCTCTATATATATATATGTATATACATATATATATATATATGTATA
>NW_007025184.1:0-571 GCF_000164805.1 Carlito syrichta
GTATCCTTTGACCAACATCTCCTGTTCCTCTCCCCCTCTCCCCCAGACTCAGGTAACCACAATTCTATTCTTTCTTTACTTCAATACATTTTACTGTCTTAGATTCCATGTATAAGTGAGATCTTATTTGAAAGATTTGTCTTTCTGTCAGTTAGAAACAAAATAAAACAAAAAGACAGAGACAGTGACTTCTCACACAGCTAGACTAGGTTGCTACCTCAAGCAATAATCATCAGATGGTTGCTGCTTTGCTCTGTGATTATATCCTGTTCTTATGTCGATTACTGTTACTTTAGTGTACACAGTGTTGTCTTACTATGGTCTCATTGGTTCCAACTTATTTGTAAGCTGTTCCTTGTTCTTCATGAGCTCTATATTTCTCTATTTTTATATATTTACTTATACATAAGTTAGGTAGGTCTCTCTCCAGCACTCACATTTATTTCTTCCTCAGCTCCCATTATTTACAGGGATGATGTTCAAGGAGTGTATCCTAGAGAATACAATCATTCCAGGAATGTGCAAGAAGAGTTGTAGAAGGTTTAATTACATTGAATTTTTCTGTCTTAAA
>NW_007025185.1:0-891 GCF_000164805.1 Carlito syrichta
GTACATTTCGTGACAATCTCAACTGTGCATGGTGTGTTCACAGGGCGACTGGCTTTAGTTAGAGAAAAAATGGGATGGGGGAAGAAATGTCCTGTGGTGAGGGACGTGTTCCTGTCCTTTTATGGTGGAAGATCCTCATTGCCAAATCGGATGTTTGGCCTGCCTGGGGAACATTTCTCACCTCAGAGAGGAAAGCCAGCACGACCAAGGCCAGGGAGTCTAGGGAACTCCCACACCAAAGCAGGGGCAGTCATTTGTGGGGGTAGGGGATTGAAGGTGCTCACTTGGGGACCCTCCCATGTGGGGGCATGGGATGGGAAGGGATGAGGGCAGAAGTTTTGCAGAGAATAGATTTTCTTTCCTTCCTTCCTTCTTTCTTTCTTTCTTTCTTTCTTTCTTTCTTTCTTTCTTTCTTTCTTTCTTTCTTTCTTTCTTTCTTTCTTTCTTTTTCTTTCTTTCTTTTCACACTAGGTTGCTCAGGCTGCTTTCAAAGCTCCCAACTCAGGTCATACTTTGGCCTGGGCCTCCCAAACTTCTGCAATCACAGGCTTTCCATTTGGTCGACATCTGGTCTTCCTGACTGGTCTTGAAATCTGGGTTACAGGCAATACTCCCGCCGAGGCCTTCCCTCACTCAAGGTTTCTTGGGTTTTGCTTGGGCTCAAGGTGTGAGCTTACTATGTGTCCAGCCTAGTCTCATGCTCCTGGGCTCCAGCCATCTTCCCATCTCGGCCTCCCTGAGTGCCAAGGAGATAGTGGTGAGTCACCCAGCCGTCCCCATCCCCCCTGAAGGTTTGAGAGTCATGTCTTCACTTTCCCTGAGGCAGTTCCAGGAAGGAGTGAGCGGGTCCAACCTGGGGAATGAAATGGTCAGAAGTGTGGTCATCCCAAC
>NW_007025186.1:0-343 GCF_000164805.1 Carlito syrichta
CTTGAGACCAGGAATTTGAGACTATCCTGGGCCTAATAGGAAAACCCTGTCTCTACAAAAGAAAAAAAAGAAAAAAACGGAAATAAGATAAAATAAATACAATAAAATAATTAGCCAAACTTAGTGACTCTTGCCTGTCATTCCAGCACTTTGAGGGGCCCAGGCATAAGCATCGCTTGAGGCCCAGAGTCTGAGACTTACCTGGGCCTCATAGCAAAACTCTGTCTCTACAAAATAAAAAAACAAAATCGTAAAGTAAAGTAAAATAATTAGCCATATTTAATGATTCCTTCCTGATATCTCACCACATTGGGAGTCTAAGGCAGAAGGATCGCTTGAGGCC
>NW_007025187.1:0-492 GCF_000164805.1 Carlito syrichta
AATGGAATGGAATGTAAAGGAATGGAATTTTAAAGAAATGAATGAAATGGAGAGAGATGGGATGGAATAGAATGGAACTGAATGGACTGGAATTGAATGAAATGGAGTGAAATTAAAATTAGAGGAATGGAATGGACTGGTATGCAGAGGATAGGTATGGAATGGAAGAGAATGGAGAGAATTAAGAAGAATGGAATGCACAGGAATGGATTGGAGTGGAATGGAATGGAAACGAGTGGAATGGGAGGGAAAGGAATGTAACGGAATGGAGTGGAGAGGAATGGAAATGAGTGGATTGTAATGGAATGGAATCATCTGGAATGGAGAGGAATCGATTGAAATGGTTGGAGAGGAATGTAATGAAATGGAGAGGAATTGAAAGAATAGAATGAAATGGAGTGGAATGGAAAGGAATGAAATGGAATGGAGAGGAATGGAATGGAGAGGTATGGAATGGAATGGAAAGGAATGAAATGGAATGGAGAGGAATGG
>NW_007025188.1:0-824 GCF_000164805.1 Carlito syrichta
GTAAAAACTTGTTCTTTCACATTTTAGCTAACTGATCTTGAACAAACAACTATAGTTGTTGGTTAGATTTCTATAATATGGCAAAATTAATAGTATTGTACATCAGGGTTTCCCAAAACTTAATTCACAAATTTTTCACCTGATCTTCTTGTTCACATGTTACTAAATTCTTTAATTCTGTGTAGTTTGGAACCCAATCATCTGTACTTTTAGACAATATCCAGATAAAACTTGTTAAAAGTCACCGCTAGATATCAACCTTTTAGTTACCAGTGTCTATATTGTTGGGAGCCAACATATGGATCGATATGGCCAAGGCCTATGAAGGCCTATTCAGAAGCTCGCCTCGGAGACAAGGATATAACATCAAGTGTGTACATATGAATGGTAACCAGTGTATTTAAGATAGCTAAGATTTTCAATATTGGACTTATTCTATTTTATGAGAAACGTGCAGCAGAATTACTTTAAAATCTCTTTTTTTCTAAACTGTTTTTCCTCTTAAGATTTTTTAGCTGTCATTTCCTGGTATTATTTCCTGGTATACTGGTTTTTCAGAATGTTGTTTCACCTCAGGTTAAACATTATAATTGCTATAATAGTTTTGTTATGTTGCCTTTAGCCAAAGCAGAACGTTCTTTTACGTGCAGAGACTCTCCACCTGCTTCAGCCTCCGGCTGTCGTCATGGCAACGGTGCAGTTCATTGTCTTAAGTGGCATGACAGGTTTTGAGACACAAATAGTTTTCCCTAACAGGAAATCAGGCTTAGATTTTAAGTAAAATGGTATTGAATTAAGTTTTTTAGAACATAAAGTAAATCATA
>NW_007025189.1:0-5508 GCF_000164805.1 Carlito syrichta
TGGTCTTGAACCCGCGGGCTCAGGCAATCCACTCACCTCAGCCTCCCAAAGCATGGGATTACAGGCTGAGCCACCGAGCCCAGCAGTATTATAAATTCTAATTCCATTCAGGTTGCTGCAAAATTCATGATTTTATTCTTTTTTATGGCTGCATAATACTCCATTGCATATATGGACCACATTTTTTTAATCCAGTCCTCTTTTGATGGACAGCACGGTTGGTTCCATGATCTTGCTATTGTGAACAATGCGGCGATAAACATGCGTGTGCAGGTATCTTTTTTAATAGCATCAGCCTTGCTCCTGGGCGCTCCTGGCATCACTGTAAGGTGTTCCCCGTGTGGCGTGTGAGGGAACGAGGTTAAAAGAGCCGCCTCCAGTCTGAGAGAGCACACCCAGAGACAGAGACGCTAAATCCAGGTCTCTGGCCAACTGCTCCAGGCCAAGAGCCCAACAGTCAGAATTCTGCTCTGGTCTCGTTTCCTCAGCCCCCCTCGTTTCGATTCTGGTGTATTCTAGCCTAGCCATGCAATCATTTACTCATCAGGTACTTCCTGAGCCCATGCTGTGGGCCTGGCCCAGGGTATATAAGGAGGAGGGACATGAACGCCGTCCTTGCGCTCAGAGAGCTCACAGTTCCATTGAGGAAAGCAGAAAACAGCAAGATATGTGCAATCGGGAGAGATGGTAGGGAAGAATTTAAAAATGCATAGGGAAGAAAATAGCTTTGGCGCATTTGACTATGTGAAGAGGACAGGGAGAGGCTTTTCCGGAGTTGGGACCTCAAGGTTGAGGGGGTGAAAGTTCAAAGAACTCATTCATGGGAGGGGAGGAAAACTGATGAGTCGCGCGGGTGAAGGCGCTGGGATCCGAGGGGCTCGTGCAGAAGGAACGGAGCGGAGGCCGGTGTGGGCGTCCTAGGAAGAGAAGGGCCGCACTGGAACGGGCTGCATTTGAAGGGGTGGCCCAGGATTAGCTCAAGACAGCTTCTGAGGCTGGGCAGAGTGACCCAGGCCTGTAATCCCAGATCGTTGGGAGGCTGAGGCCAGAAAAATCTCTAGAACCCAGGAGTTCAAGATCAGCCTAGGCAACATAGGGAGACTACGTCTCTCCAAAAAAAAAATCAGAAAATTAGCCAGGTGTGCCCCTGCATTCCAGCCTGGGTGACAGAGGGGGACTCTGACTCAAAAAAAAAAAAGACCCAGCACTTTGGGAGGCTGAGGCAAGTGGATCGCCTGAGTTCAAGACTCAGGTTCAAGACCAGCCCGGGTTCAAGACCAGCCCGGGCAACTTGACAAGACCTCATCTCTACAATAAAAACAAAAAATTAGCTGGGCATGGTAGCTCACACCTGTAGTTCTGGCTACTTGGAAGGCTGAGGCAGAAGGTTCTTCTGAGCCCAGCAGGTTGATGCTGGGGTGGCTGTGAGTGTGCCACTGCATTCCAGCCTGGGTGACAGAGGGAGACTCTGACTTAAAAAAAAAAAAAATAGAAGAAGCCTTGGAGAACTGGTAAGGTGTGTGACTGGATTTAATACAGAAGTAATGATAAACTGTTTTAGGGATTTTTAAAAGCAGTGTCACATTGATTTATAGATTTTTTTAAGAATCATGCTGAGGTTGGGAATCAGCCAAAAAGTAGAGAGGTGGGGGGTGTTGGAAAGACCTCCATCACCACGTACATTCGCTGTCCCCCGCCCCCAAAAAAACTGCTGACAAAGTCTTGGCTTTGGGGTCTGGCACACCATGGATCACAGTGACTTCTCCTGTTATCTAGTGAGAAGCGAATTCGAAATGAACAGAGTATGTGGTTACGGGACTGCTCGCTGCCGGCAGAAATGTCAGGAAGAGGAATACAAAATTGGAAGATGTCCCAACACCTATGAATGCTGTTTGAGGAAATGGAGCGACCGCTTGCTGGATCTTACAAAACACTGAGACGCAGTCGTGCTGGTCCCTAGAGTTGCTGAGAGGGGACCTCTGTGCCTTCCGTTCCTGAGGCCTTGCCCCAAGGGCACCCCCAGGGCAGCCACGGATCCAGCTATGAAGTGAGGTTTTCTGAGCTTCCCCTCCGACGCAGTGTCGGAGATTGTAGAACACAGATTCAAAGCCTTTTGAGCTTCAACAAGTCTTCTCTAGTTGTGAGGAGTTAAGTTTTGTGATGAGTTAACTCTCAAGGCTGAACAAAAAAAGTATGAATATCTAATCAGCTATAAGCCTAGGAAATTTTCTTTTCACTTGGCTTGAATTATATCAATTTGTCTTGATCACATTTGTTTTCTGATCAGAAGTTTTGCTCTGTTACATACGTCTTTTGCAGTTATGTATGTCTTTGTTCATTAAAATGGAAAATAGAACAATGTGGAGTGTATCTTGTTTGGAATACACCATATTTCAAAACATAGACCTCCAAGGAGAAAAACAAAAGACACGATGTGTGATGACAAAGTTGGAGACCCCATGGGGACTTCCAGTGTCAGGTGGGTAGTTTCCAGGCTCCTCATCCCAAAGATTGGCCTCCTCCATAATGGCAGCCTTAGTGACTGTGATGGGTGCCTCTGTGCCTGGCTCTCCTCTGTGATGGGTGTCCCAGTGCTTGGTCCTCCTCCATAAAAGGTGCTCCATTCGCTGGGCCTACCCTCTGGTTGGAGCCCCAGTAACCGGTCCTTCTCCAAACTGGGCGCCACAGGGACGAGCCCTTCAGTGCCTGGCTATCCTTTGCGATGGGTGTCTCCGTGACTGACCCTCTTTGTGTGGTGCCCCAGTGACTGTGCCTACTCTGTGAGAGGTACCCCAGTGAATAGACCTCCTTTCTGATGTATACCACACTGACATTGCTTCCTTTATGATGGAAGCAATGATCGGTGCTCCAGTGGCTTAGCCCCTCCTGATGGGTGCCCCATGACTGGCCCTCTTCTGTGATGGGTGCCTCTGTGACTGGCTCTCCTCTGTGATGGCTGTCGCATTGACTGGCTGACCTGTCTGATGGCTGTCCCAGTGAGTAGCCTTTTACTGTAATGAGTGCTCCAGTCCGTGGCCCTCCTCTATAATATGTGCTCCAGTAACTGTAATTCCTCATTGATGGATGACCCAGTGACTGGCACTCATCTGTGATGAATGTCCCAATAACTGTCTGTCATCTATAATAGATGCCTTAATGACTAGCCCTCCTATATGATAGGTGTCCCAGTCTCTGGATCTCTCTGTGATGAGTGCCCAAAGATTGGCTTTCCTCTGTGATTGTTGGACCAGTGACTGAGACACCTCTGTGATCAGTGCCACAGTCCATGTCCCTCATCCATAATGGTTGCCCCAGATACCAGCCCTCCTCTCTGATAGGTGTCCCACTTAATATGCCTCCTGAATAATGGGTGCTCCAGTGACTAGTCATCCTTTGTGATAGGTGTCCACCTTACTGGCACTCCTGAGTGTTGGATGCCACAATGACCGGAACTCCTCTGCAGTGGGAGTCCCAGTAACTGACTTTTCTCCATGATTGGCTAGCTCAAATGAATCAAGATTCCACGTATTACGCAGCTTTTAAAAAATACTATTTATTAGTTGCATTGGTTCAAAAGATTTTGAACTAATGATTAGAAGAGTCGTGTAATGGAACATCATGGCTCAGGCCTGTAGTCCCAGTGCTTGAGAAGTTGAGGCAGGAGGACCCCTTGAGCCGTGACTGTGCCACTGCACTCCAGCCTGGAAAACAGTGAGACCCTGCCTCGAAGAAAAAATATAAAAAGTTGAGGGGAGCAGTAAAACATGTGACCTGCCTTTTCTGTTCAAACTGTATTTCAAGGTAACCAAACTTTCTTTTTTTTGAGTCGGAGTCTCACTCCGTTGCCCAGACTGGAGTGCAATGGCCGCTCCCGGCCACGGCAGCCTCGACCTGCTGGGCTCCGGTGATCCTTCTGCCTCAGTCTTCCGAGTAGCTAGAACTACAGGCGTGTGCTACCACGCCCGGTTAAGTTTTGATTTATTGTAGAGATGAGGTCTTGCCAAGTGGGTCGGGCGGGTCTCGAACCCGCGGGCTCAGGCAATCCACTCACCTCAGCCTCCCAAAGTGCTGGGATTACAGGCTGAGCCCCCGAGCCCGGTTAACCAGACATTTAAGAGGAAAAGCTTCTCTCTATGAAAGTCCAGCTAGTCAGTGAGAAGCGTCATGTTCTGCAAACAGGTAGGGCAGTAGGGATCCAGCCAATCCTGCCAGGGACTTGTCAGCAGCTGCTAAAATAAGCAAGAAAGACAACCTGATCTCAGTGCCTCCTCATCAATGGATATCATGCCATGTGAGCTACTAGTCATGGGAAGTGGTCTCATCCTCAACTTTTCAGTGTGGAAACTGAGGCTGAATTGTGTCTTTGTGCCAAAAACAGTGTCATGACCCATTCTCTGTAGGGAATTGTTTGGGCCAATTCTCTGAGCCAGTTCCTTTACCACTATTCAAAAGCAGTTTTCTCTCATATCGTATAATTCTTTTTGACTTCTTTTCCCAAAGAGGGCTCTGATACTTGTGTCTATCTTTTCCATATATCAACTTCTTTTTTTTCCCAGAGGGGCATCTGTGGCTATCTAAATGAGATCCTGGGCATTCTTGCAGATTTGTTAGCACATTATAATCTAAAATTTAAGAATAAAAAGTCTACATAGGAATCTTGGTTTTACACTTTGGTGAGTCTGATCCAGGTAAAGTTTCACTTGGTCATTTAATTATGCAATGGGAGAGTCCAAATTTGATTCTACAGAAAAATCTCTGAGTCCCAGTTGGGATCCAATATAGTTTCCCTTCTCACATTCCTATTTTTCAGGATTTAATGACATGCCACTTGGGAGGCAAGAAAGAGGTTGTGCTGGTGTTGGAAATCTTATTCCCTGCACATGTGCATTTTTCAATAAGATCTTTCAGGCTATGCATGGCAGAGCATCTTTGGCATTGAAATCTCCACCATTTTACTCTAGCCCATCTACTTAGTTCAAATGAATCAAGATTCCATATACTAAGTTGCTTTTTTAAAATGTTATTTATTGCCTTTGGGAGGCTGAGGTGAGTGGATTACCTGAGCCCGTGGGTTCGAGATCCGCCTGGGCAGTAAGACCTCATCTCTACAATAAATCAAAAAATGAGCCAGGCATGGTAGCGCGCGCCTGCAATTCTTGGAAGCTGAGGCGGAAGGATCACCGGAGCCCAGCAGGTAGAGGCTGCGGTGGCCGGGAGCGGCCACTGCACTCCAGTCTGGGTGACAGAGTGAGACTCCAACTCAAAAAAAAAATGCTCTTTATTTTGCCTTGGTTGAAAAGAGTCTGAACTAATGATTAGAAGAGTCTTTCATGGTTTCTGCCATCTTCCCCTGCCTCCCAGGATGGATGCGGCTTTCGGCAGGTGAACTGTTAAATGATTTCTCTAGGGATACAGAAAAGCTGGCAGAAGAGGATACAAAAGTAACATTAACCACCTTTATTATGACTTTGCCAGCTCTTGCCTATCAAAAGATCAGAAATAGCTTTT
>NW_007025190.1:0-505 GCF_000164805.1 Carlito syrichta
AGGAGTGTCGAGGCAAGGCACGGGGGCTCATGAGTGTCATCCTGGTGCTCTGTGAGGCCCAGGGTAGAGGATGGCTTGGGCCCCCAGATTCAGGACCAACTGGTTTAACTTGGTGAGACCTCCTGTCTACAGGAAGCCAAAAAAATTAACCAAGCATGGTGGCACATGCCTGTCATTCTGCCCACTTGGGATACCATGGCAGGAGAATCACTGGACCCCAGTCATGGAGCCCGTGGAGGCTGAGTGCAGGATCCTGTGCTCTGACCTGGGTGACACAATGGGACTCCAACTCAGAATAATAATGAAAACCACCAGCACCACGACAACCTCAGGCCGGGCTCAGCGGCTCAGCCTGGCATTCCGGCCCTTCAGAGGCCCAGACGTGTAGAGGGTCTGAGATTGCGGGTTCAACACCAGCCTGGGACAAGAGGCGAGATCTCATCTTGGCCATCAAAAATAAATCCAAAGATTAGCTGGGCATGGTGGTGCAGGCCTATGGTTCCAG
>NW_007025191.1:0-371 GCF_000164805.1 Carlito syrichta
AATGGTGCCCCAATGACTGACCCTCTTCTTGATAACCGGCCCATTGGTCCACCTTTGCAAAGAGTACCTCAGGTACTGTCTTTCCTCTGTGAATGGTGCCTCAGTGACAGGATCTCCTCTGTGGTCATGGACCCACTGACTGGTTCTCCAGGTGCTCAGTGAGAGACCCTCCTATGTGTTAGGTGACTTATAGACTAGACCTGTTTTCTGATCAGTGCTCCAGAGTCTGGCTCCCAGTGTAATTGCCTCTCTAGTGACTGGCCTGCGTCTATGATGCACATCCCAGTGACTGACCTCTTCTGTGATGGGCACCCTAGTGACTGTCCCTCCACTGTATGGGTATCCCATTTACTGACCTCCTCTTTTATGGC
>NW_007025192.1:0-372 GCF_000164805.1 Carlito syrichta
AGTCAGCTAGCTAAGTCAGCTGGCTTGCCCACTGGATATCAGGGAGTGAACTAGTTAAGTCAGTTGGCTAGCCAGCTGAGTAGCTGGCTAGCCAGTTGACTAGCTATTTAAGTCAGCTAGTTAATTCAGGTGGCTTCCCAGCTGGGTAGCTATGTAGCTAGCTAGTTAAGTCAGCTGGCTAGCCACCAGGCTAGTTAGTGTTGTTAGCTAGTTATGTCTACTGGCTAGACAGCTGACTAATTAAGTCAACTAGTTGAGCCTGCTGGCTAACCAGCTGGCTAGCTGGTTAAGTCAGGAATTTATTCTAGTGTCTAGCCAACTGGCTAGTTAGGTCTCTCGCTAGTTTAGTCAACTGACTAGCCAGCTGCCTAC
>NW_007025193.1:0-660 GCF_000164805.1 Carlito syrichta
AAATTCAGCTAATTTGCTAAAGTAGCTAGCTAGTTAAGTCAACTTGTTAAATCAGCTGGCTAGCTAGTTAAGTCAGCTAGTTATGTCAGCAGGCTAGCCACATGCCTAGCTGGGTAGCTAGCTAATTAAGTCAGCTGCCTAGACAGCTGGCTATCTAATTGTCACCTAGTTAAGTCAGCTCGCTAGGCAGCTGGTTAGCTAGGCAGCTACGTAGTCAAGTCAGCTGATAATCCAGCAGGATATGTACATATCTAGCTAGTTATGTCAGCTGTCTAACCACCTGTCTCACTAGTGATGTCAGCTAGTTAAGTCATTTGACTAGCCAGCTGGCTAACTAGTTAAATCAACTAGTTGAGTGAGCTGTCAAGCCAGCTGGCCAGCTGGTTAAGTCAGCTAGTTAGTTCAAGTGGTTAGCCAACTGGTTACCTAGGTAGCTAGTTAGTAAACTCAGCTGGCTAGCCAGCTGGCTAGCAAGTTAAGTCAGTGAGTTAGGTGAGCTGACTAGCCAGCTGGCAATCTAGGTGGATAGCTAGTTAATCCAATTGGCTAGTCAGATGGCTATCTTGTTAAGTCAGCTAGTTAAGTCAGCTTGCTAGCTGCCTGACTAATCAGGTGCCTGGCAATATACACCAGCTTGTTAGCAGGTTGGTCATGTAGGTG
>NW_007025194.1:0-1497 GCF_000164805.1 Carlito syrichta
AGGTGACATAACAAGATAGCCTCATGGCTAGCCAGCTCATTTTACTAACTACCTACCTACATAACCTGCTGGTTTGCCAGCTGACTTAACTATGCAAGTACCTATCTAACATGCTGGTCAACGAGCTGACTTAACTGCGTGACTTAAGCTAGCCAGCTGATGAGCCAGTTGATTTAACTAGCTAGCTACCCTGCTTAACAGCTGGCTAGACAGCTGACTTAACTAAATGCCTTAACTAGCTAGTTACCTAGCTAGCCAGATGATTTAACTAGCTGTCATAACTAGCTAACTACCTAGCTAGCCAGCTGACTGAGCAGCTGACTTAACTAACTTACTTATCCTGCTAGTCAGCTGGCTGGCACGCTGACTTAACTAGCTGACTTAAGTAGCTAGAGTGGTGACTGGAAAGCTGAAATAACCAGCTAGCCAGCTAGCCAGCTGACTTTACTAGCTAGCTCCCTAGCTAGCTAGCTGGAAATTCAGCTGAATTAACTAGCTGTCATAGGTTTCTAGCCAGCTTGCTAGCCAGCTGACATAAATAGCTTGCTACCTAGCTACCCAGCTAGGAAGCCAACTGAATTAATGAGTTGATTTAATCTGCTAGAAAACTGGCTAACCATCAGGCTCAACTAGTTGACTTAACTAGCTAGCCACCTGGCTAGGCAGCTGACTTAACTAGTTCTCTATGTAGCTAGCTACCTGGCTAGCCAGCTGATTAACTAGCTGACTTAATTACCTAGCAAGCTGGTTAACCAACTGAAATAACTAGCTCGCTACTTAGGTAACCAACTGACTAGCCAGCTGACTTTACTAGCTGATATAAATAGCTGGTCTGCTTGCTAGTCAGCTGAATTAACTTGCCTGCTATACAGTTAGCCTGCTGGCTAGTCAGCTGACTAAATTAGGTGACCTAATTAGCTAGCCAGCTGTCAAGCCAGCTGAGATAATTACCAAACTACCTGGGTAGCCAGCTGGATAGCCAATTGACTTAACTAGGTGTCTTAATTAGCTAGCCAGCAGTCTACACTGCTGACATATCTATATAGCTACCTAGCTAGCCAGCTGTCTAGCCAGCTTACCTAAATAGGTTACTTAACTAGCTAACCAGCTGGCTAGCAGGCTGACTTAACTGCCTAAGTAAGTAGCTAGCCACATGGATAGCCAGCTGACTTATCTAGCTAGCTACCTAGCTAACCAGCTGTCTATTGAGCTGACTTAACTAGGTTACTGTTACTTAACTAACTACCTAAAGGGCTAGCCAGCTGTCTTAACTAGCTAGTTACCAGCAAGGCAGCTGGTTAGCCAGCTTACTTAACTTGCTGACATAACTAGCAAACAAGCTAACTTAACTAGTTGACAACCAGCTAGCTACCTAGCTCAGCAGCTGGCTTAACTAGCTGACTTAATGAGCTACCTAGTTGACATAAGTAGCTGACTTATATAGCTAGATTCCTAGGTAACCGTCTGACTTAACTAGCAAAAATAACTAGCTAGCCA
>NW_007025195.1:0-333 GCF_000164805.1 Carlito syrichta
CTACTTATGTAGTTAATCCTCACTTGCACCCCACATCTCTATAATAAAATAAAATTTAATTCAAAAAGACCTTGCCAAGCAACCCTGAAAACCCTCAAGACAGTTCAATCCTAAAGTGTTATGAATTGGCTGCACTTTCACTTTGTGAGTCGCCCAGAGTGGAGTGCAGTGGCCGCTCCCGGCCACCATAGCCTCGACCTACTGGGCTCCAGCAATCCTTCTGCCTCAGCCTTCCAAGTAGTTGGAACTACAGGTGCGCGCCACCATGCCTGGCTAATTTTTGATTTCTTGTAGAGATGAGGTCTCACCAAGTTGCCCAGGCAGGTCTCGAAC
>NW_007025196.1:0-333 GCF_000164805.1 Carlito syrichta
AAAGTTGAGGAATTGAAAGGAATGGAATCGAGAGGAATAGAATGGAATGGAATCGAGAGGAGTGGAATTGAATGGAATGGTGAGGTATGGAATGGAATGAAATTGAGAAGACAGAATTGAAATGTAATCGAGAGGAATGGAATGAAATGGAATGAAAAGGAGGGGAATGGAATGGAATGGAAAGGAAATGAATTTAACAGAGAGCAATGGATTGGAAAGAGTGGAATGGAATGGAATGGAGAGGAATGGAATGGATTGGAATGGAATGGAATTTAATGGAAGGAATGGAATGGAATGAAATGGAGCAGAATGTAATTTAATGGAAAAGATGGA
>NW_007025197.1:0-333 GCF_000164805.1 Carlito syrichta
CCATGCAGCCAGGACCATGGTAGCCATGACACACAACTCCATTGTTTGTGTTCCGAGGAATGACGAGGTCTCGCCACATGGTCCCGGTTGTTCTCAAAATCCCAGGCTCCAGCAGTCCCTTTTCATGGCCTCCCAAAGCCACAGTCCAACTGAGTGCTGATCCACCATCTTTCAGGAACTCTGGACCCAAGACTGGGGCCTCCTTTACAAAGGATCTCTGACTGTTCACAATGATCCCAACTACATACACAAGTTGATGCTCTTCCTTTTTTTCCCTTTTCTCCTTTGTTCTTTGAGTTGGAGTATCACTCCATCGCCCAGGCTGGAGGGCAC
>NW_007025198.1:0-436 GCF_000164805.1 Carlito syrichta
GTCAACAACAAAACACAGACAAAGACAGTAGACAATAGGACACTACTAACATAGAGATACGTTTTTCTACGGCCGTAGAGACAAAGACAAAGCAGATCTGAAGGCAAGGCCACCTCTCAGTGCTGGGCTACCTTCAGGTATGAGGACAGCACTATCCTCCGAATGGGGGCCTGGTGGGTGCCCAAAAAATCGGGCATACCAGACGACCCCTGCTCCTGCCTGGCTCGCCAATGCAACTGGGGGCTGAACTAAACTTAGTCTGGGCCTATGCCTCTCACGCCTGGACCCCCTCTCACGCCTGGACCCCTTTCCAGCGCTTAGGCTCCCTCTGAGATCGAGGGACGTCTCCCAAGACCTCTGGCCGGGAGGGTCTTAAAGTGCATCCACTCTACCTTATTCCGGCCTTATAAAATGGATATCGATATCCTACCAGAAG
>NW_007025199.1:0-335 GCF_000164805.1 Carlito syrichta
CAGGTATCTTTTTGGTAGAATGATTTGAGTTCCTCTGGGTATATTCCCAATGGGGGAATTTTTGGGTCATAGGGAAGGTCAATTTCTAGCACTTTCAGAAATTGCCACAGTGTCTTCCAAAGAGGATATGCTAGTTTGCATTCCCACCAACAGTGCAGAAGCGTTCCTTTCTCTCTGCATCCTTGCCAGCATCTGTTGTTGTTTGTTTTATTAATGATGATCATTCTTACTGGGGTGAAGTGGTATCTTCATGTGATTTGGATTTGATGCCATTTTCTTTTCTTTTTTGAGTTGGAGTCTCACTCTGTCACCCAGACTGGAGTGCAGTGGCCGCT
>NW_007025200.1:0-330 GCF_000164805.1 Carlito syrichta
AGGTGGCAGAACTCTGGAACCTGGGTGTGCGAGACCAGCCTGGGCCACATAGCGTGACATTGTAGCGCCCCCAAATGCAAACACTGGAGTTGCACGTGGTGGCACCTGCATCCCAGCTACACGGGTTGTGGTGGCCTCTCTTTTGGGGCATTCCATTGTGTCGCCCCACTGATGGAACTTATGAGTCCAGGCTGGGCACCATGGCTGATGGCCTTCAGTCCCGTGCCCTGGGATGCTGAGGTGTGAGGCAGTCTGAGCCCAGGGTTCAGAGAACAAGCCAGGTGATGTGGCCAGACCTCGTCTCAGTGAGAGGTCCCAAAATCGAGTCAG
>NW_007025201.1:0-508 GCF_000164805.1 Carlito syrichta
AGTGAGTCACTGGAGCAACCATTTTGGATAAGACCCAGACACTCAGAGTTCCATCGCAGAGGAGGGCCAGTCATTGGGTCATCCATTAGTGAGCAGGGCCAGTCACTGGAGAACTGATCACAGAAGGCTAATCACTGATGTAGCAATTGCAGAAAAGAGTCAGTCACTGGGACACCCATCACAGAGAAAAGGCAGTCCCTCGGCCAACGATCACATAGAAGTTCAGTCTTTAGTACACTAATAACAGTGAAGGAGTAGTTACTGAGGCAGCCATCACAGAAGAGGGCCTGTCACTGGAACAGCTATCACAGAATATGGCCAGTCACTGAGGTACCCATTACAGAGAAGGGTAGTCACATGAGCATTCATAACAGAGGAAGACGTGTCACTTGACCACAAATGAATGAGGAGGTACAGTCACTGAGGCATCCAAGATGAAGAAGTGCATGTTACTGAGGCACCCATTATATAGGAGCCGCAGCCATTTGGGCAAGAATCACAGAGGAAA
>NW_007025202.1:0-333 GCF_000164805.1 Carlito syrichta
GTCCATAAGATGGATACATGATACATGGAGACATAGATTGATCCATAGACTGAGACATACCTACATGCATAAGATGGATACACGATACATGGAAGCATAGATTGATCCATAGACTGAGACATACATACATGCATAAGACTGATACATGATACATGGATACATCGATGGATACATAGACTGAGACACACAGAGGATGGATAGAGACATGGATAAAGGGTAGATAAAGACAAGACAGAGTAGATAAATAGATGACAGATAAATGATAGAGAGATCAATAGATGATAGACAGAATAGATAGATAAATGAGACATCGCATCGAAAGATAAGAGACAG
>NW_007025203.1:0-330 GCF_000164805.1 Carlito syrichta
ATGGTGGCATGCACCTGTAATCCCAGCAAGAGGCTGAGGCAGGAGGATCGCTTGAGCCCAGGAGGTTGGGGCTGCAGTGAGCTATGATCGCACCACTATACTCCAGACTGGGTAACAGAGCGACATTCTGTGTGTGTGTGTGTGTGTGTGTGTGTGTGTGTGTGTGTGAACACACAAATAAATCTTTGCCTAGTCCTGGCCTAGGTGCCTATAGCACCCTCTCAAGCATCACCTCACTTGTCTTGTCTGCCCTGGCTCCTTGGTTCTCCCACTGAGTGCCATCCCCTGTTCCACAGGGGCAAACAGCAGCCCCTTGTCATAGGGCTGGTG
>NW_007025204.1:0-416 GCF_000164805.1 Carlito syrichta
TAACTGGTAAACACAGCTATTTAATTCAGCTGGCTATCCAGCTGGCTAGCTAATAAAGTCAGCAGGCCAGCCAGCTGGCTATCTGGTTAAGTCAACTAGTTAAGTCAGCTGGCCAGGCAGCTGGCTAGCTAGGTAGATAGCTAGTTAATCATCTAGATAAGTCAGCTCCCTAGCTAGTTAAGTCAGTTAAGTCAACTGACTAGCCAGCTGGCTATCAGGTTAAGTAACTTAGTTAAGTCAGCTTGATGGCCAGCAGTTTAGCTAGGTAGGTAGGTAGTTAATTCAGCTGCCAAGCCAGCATGTTATGTAGGTAGGTAGCAAGGCACTTAAGTCAACTGGCTATCCAGCTGACTAGTTTGTTAATTAAGCTAGTTATGTCAGCTGGCATGCCAGCATGCTAGCTAGGTAGCTAGCTA
>NW_007025205.1:0-327 GCF_000164805.1 Carlito syrichta
AGTCCCCCTCCCCTAACAAGGGAGTAAGAACTTTCCAGGGAACTCCAGAGGGAACAGACTCTAAAAAAAAAAACCCTCCAGCCCCCCGGTGAGGAAAAACACACCCGCCTCGGCTTTCAAGACCACCGCAGACCCTAAAGGCTTCCTCTTCTCCTTTATATCCCTCAAACTTTAAAAACTCCCGTGGCTGCCAGTTTACAGCAGGTCCCAGGGGCCCCACGGCTGTTAACCCACAGCGGTTTTAGTAAAATTCTATCTCTTTCTCCCCCCTCCCTAAGGAATCCCACGGTTGTTGGGCCACACCTGTCAACCCACAGAAGATTCTAA
>NW_007025206.1:0-328 GCF_000164805.1 Carlito syrichta
CACTCCAGTCTGGGCGACAGAGTGAGACTCCAACTCAAAAAAAAACAAAACAAAAACAAACAAACAAAAAAATGTAGTTGGCTAGGCCTGGTGGCTCAAGCCTCAATCCAAGGGAGGGCGAGGCAAGAGGATTGCCTGAGCTCAGGGGTTCAAGATCAGCCTGAGCAAGATGGCAAAATCTCGTCTCTACAATAAATCAAAAAATTAGCCGGGCGTGGTGGCACATGCCTGTGGCTCTAGCTACTTGGAAGGTTGCGGCAGAAGTATCGCCCAGTAAGTTGAGGCTGTGGTGGCTGTGAGCAAGCCACTGTACTCCAGCCTGGGCAAC
>NW_007025207.1:0-334 GCF_000164805.1 Carlito syrichta
CTAAACCCAAAATTAGTAGAAAAAAAGAAAATGACAAAGATCAAAGATAAACAATGATTTAAAAATAAGATCAACACAACAGTTAATTTTCAAAAAAGACAAACTAAAAAACTTTAAGCTAGTCTAAAAAAAGAGAAGACAAGTAAATACTATCAGAGATTTCAAAAATGAGAAATTACAACTGACGCCACAGAAATACAAAGGAACATGAGACTTTTACAAACATCAACAAATTGAAAAATCTAGAAAGAAACTCCTGAACACATAAAATCTATCCAGATTAAATCATGATGAAATACAGAACCTGAAGAGATCAATAAAAAGCAACAAGATT
>NW_007025208.1:0-704 GCF_000164805.1 Carlito syrichta
GCTACCCAGTTGACTTAAATAGCTCACTTAACTAGCTAGCTACCTAACTAGCCAGCTGACCTAACTAACTGATTCAAATAGCTAGTTACCTAGCTAGCCAGCTGATGTAACTAACTGATTCAACTTGCTAGCTAACTAGCTAGCTCTCATATAGCTAGCTGACTTAACTAGCTGATTTAACTAGCTAGCTAGCTGACATATCAAGCTGACTTAACAAGCTAGCTGCCTAACTACCCAGTTGACTTAACTAGCTGAAATAACTAGCAAGCCAGATGGCTGCAAGTCCCATGTAACAAGCTTTTAAACTATATAGCCAGCTGACTAGACAACTGATTTAATGTGCTGACATAACTAAATAGACAGCTGACTATACTAGCTGACATATCTAGCTGGTCAGCTGTCTAGCCAGGTGACTTTTTACCTAGTTGTCTAGCTAGCCAATAGCCTAGCTGACTGATTTATCTAGCTGACTTAAAGTATTTAGCTGGCTAGCCATCAGATTTAACTAGTTAGCTACCTAGCTCAACAGCTATATAGCAAGCTGATTTAGCTAGCTGACATAACTAGATAGCCTGATGGCTAGCCAGCTGACTTAACTAGCTACCTAACTACATTTCCTGCTGGCTTGCAAGCTGACTTAACTACCTTACTACCTAGCTAAACGGCTGGCCAGCGAACTGACTTAACTATGTGACTTAACTTGC
>NW_007025209.1:0-326 GCF_000164805.1 Carlito syrichta
ACCACGCCTGGCTGATTTTTTGATTTATTGTAGAGATGAGGTCTTGCTGCCCAGGCGGGGGACAGAGTTCTTTAAGGCAAAAAGAACAGCAGATGGAGAGGCTCTGAGATGGGAAGGGTCTGCCATAATCAAGGAACAGGAAGTCACTACTGCTGGAGCAGAACGAACACGAGAGCGAGCAGTGTGCAATGAGGTGGAGGACAGGGCCAGGTGACGGAGGGCTGCGCTGTCCAGCATGATGATGCGTACCAGTCTCTGACGGCATCTGAAATGCTTATTTGTACAAGTGAAATTAAATTAAGAATCAGTACTTGATTCAGTTACTC
>NW_007025210.1:0-398 GCF_000164805.1 Carlito syrichta
AAACAATATATAAGATAATGTTCTTAAAAATCCTACACAGGGCCTAACATACAGCAGTCACTAGATACATGTTAACCACCTCTGCATCTTGCCCTATAATCTCTTATCAACTGCTCAATATCCTGGTGACTCAGTTTCCTTATCCATACAAGAGGGATAATAATATGTATCTATTTGTTCGGAATTTTTTTTAAGAATTAAAAAACTTCAAGGAAGTAAAGCGCTTGCCATAGTGTTCAGACAGTTTGAGGTCATTGGATTAATGTCAGTCATTATACTTGTTGTGGTTGCTGGTGTTAGAGTTTGCACAGATAAGAAAATCTGAGTGTGAAGGAAACATTAATTGACAGTGCCAGAGGCAGACCCAGGCCAGAACCCGGTACCTCCTGACTGTGAGT
>NW_007025210.1:1779-2738 GCF_000164805.1 Carlito syrichta
GTAGGGGTATTGCAGAATCATATGGGAGGTTGATGTTTAGAGCTTTTAGGAATCACCACACTGCTTTCCACAGAGGTTGCACTAGTTTACACTCCCACCAACAGTGTAGGAGTGCTCCCTTTTAGGCACACTCTCTCCAACAACTGTGATTTTTTGAGTTATTGATAATTGCCATTCTGACTGGAGTTAGGTGGTATCTCAGTGTGGTTTTGATTTGCATCTCTGTGATGATTAGTGAGGTTGAGCATTTCTTCATGTGTCTGTTGGCTGCTCGGATGTCTTCCTTTGAGAAGTGTCTGTTCATATCTTTTGCTCATTTTACAATGGGGTTGTTTGTTTTTTTCTTTTCAGCATGTTTGAGTTCCTTGTAGATCCAAGATGTTAAGCCTTTGTCAAACCTGGAGTTGGCAAATACTTTTTCTCAGTCTGTAGACTGTCTCCCTGTTCTCTTGATGGTTTCTTTGGCTTTGCAGAAGCTTGTCAATTTAATGAGGTCCCACTTGTCTATCTTATCCCTTATGTCCTGTGGGTTTTGGGTTTTGTTCAATAATTGGATGCCAGTTCCAATTTCCATGAGGGAATGTCCTTCATTTTCTAAGGTTCTTATGGTTTGAGGTTTTACATTTAGGTCTCTGATCCATTTGGAGTTAATTTTTGTGTATGGGGATAGATGGGGGTCCTGTTTCAATCTTCTGCATGTAGTCAACCAGTTTTCCCAGCACCATTTACTGAATAGGTTCTCCTCTCCCCAGTGGTAGTTGGTGGAGGCTTTGTTGAAGATGAGTTGATTGAGAAGTTGAGGTTTTGCTTCTGGAAACTCAATTCTATTCCATTGATCTATATGCCTGTTCCTATACCTATACCAAGCTGTTTTGATGATTGTAGCTTTATAGTAAAGTTTGAAGTCTGGTAATGTGATACCACCTGCTTTGTTTTTTTTGTTTGTTTTTTTTGTTTTG
>NW_007025211.1:0-489 GCF_000164805.1 Carlito syrichta
AAATTAAAACCACAATGAGATGTCATCTTACATCAGTCAAAATAGCTATTATATAAAAGTGAAAAAACAAGATATTTTGCTGAGAAAATGGAGAAAAGAGAATGTTTTTGCACGAGTTTACATGTAAATGAGCTCAATCTCTATGGAAAACAATATGGAGATTTCATAAACAACTAAAAATAGAACTACCATTAGATCCAGCAATCCCAATACTGAGTAGCTATGCTGGCATTCATATATTTAATGCAGTACTACTCACAGTAACAAAGCCATGAAACCAACCTAAGTGTCTATCAGTTTTTGGGAGGTAAAGAAAATATGGTATATATACACACCATGGGATAGTATGCAACCATAAAAAAGAATAGAATCATGCTCTTTACAGCAACATGAATGAAGTTGAACATTATTATCCTAAGTGAACTGACATAGAGTCAGAGAACCAAATCCATATGTTTTATCTTATAAATGAGAGCTACACAATGGACA
>NW_007025212.1:0-338 GCF_000164805.1 Carlito syrichta
TTTCCCAGTGGCTTGCCAACTGATTTAACTACCTCACTACCTAGCTAAACAGCTAGCCAGCGAGCTGATTTAAATAGCTAATTTAACTTGCTAGACAGCTAGCTAGCCAGCTGACTTAACTAGCTAGCTACCCTGCTAGGCAGCTGTTTTGCCAGCTGATTTAACTAACTGACTTAACTAGTTAGCCAGTTGACTTAGCTAGCTGACTAAACTAGCTTGCCAGCTGACTGGCCACCTGAATTAATTAGCTGACTTAACCAACTAGCCAGCTGACAACTAGCTAGCTACCTATCTAGCTATTTAGCTAGTCAGCTGAATAATATAGTTGACTTAACTAG
>NW_007025213.1:0-416 GCF_000164805.1 Carlito syrichta
CAGTCTAAAGATACTAAACAACCACTGAGTGAGAGCTTTCTGAAAACCTTTCACCAAGCACCAGCTTTTAAACAGTTCGTACAAAAGGACTAATTTCCAAACAACTGGAGCACAAGCCCTTAAAGGCCAGAACTCCAGTTTCAGAGTATTTCCCATAATGCTGATCACAAAGACTTGCATACAAAAAGAGCTCTGCAAATGCCTGTGAATAAGCGCACTGATACACGAAAGCACCACTAAACTAGAGAGAAATAAAAAGGTAGTTATCTTTGATCCTTATGTCTTTGTCCCAAACAACTCAAAAAGCAAACAAACAAAAAATCATTCTTTCATGTCAAGATGCAATCAGCTGACATTTTCCTTGACATAACAGTGCTGAGTGAAATCAATTCCTTTGCCATGAAAATTTTGACCTG
>NW_007025214.1:0-468 GCF_000164805.1 Carlito syrichta
ATTCTGCCTCACAATGTCTGCACATAAGCATGATCTCTTGAGACTACACAGGAAAATGTCGTTGCACATTCTCCTCGTCCTACACAACCTCCTCATCCTCCTCCACCACCTCCTCCTCCTCCTCCTCCACCTGCTCCTCAGCACCCTTCTTCTTTAGTTGATAAAAAATTATGCGCCATTCTATCTGCACATAAGCATGATCTCTCCAGAATCCAGAGGAATATGTCACAGCACATTCTACTCCTCCTCCACTTTTTTCCTCCTCCTCCTCCTCCTCCTCGTCCTCCTCCTTCTCTTCTTCCTCTTTCCTCTTCTTTTGTGGGATAATCCTCACAGATGGTGGGGGAAATTGGGTGAAAAAATTAAAAGGAATGCCTGGTTTCTTTCTATTTGTAATGGAACCAAGTTATTACCAATAATTATGATACTTACTCTTGATTTGGTGTCAAAATTTATCAAATTAAGAAA
>NW_007025215.1:0-321 GCF_000164805.1 Carlito syrichta
CTGATTAGCTACGTAACTAGCTAGTTAAATCAGCTTGCTAGGAAACTGGCTAGCAAGTAAAGTCCACTAGTTACGTCAGCTGGCTAGGCAGTTGGCTAACTAGGTTGTTACCTAGTTAAGTCAGTTGACTAGTCAACTGGTTAGCTATTTAAGTCAGCTGGCTAGCCAACTGGCTAGCTAGATAACAACCTAGTTAACTCAGCAGGCTACAAGGCAGGCCATCTAATTAAGTCAGCTGTGTAGTCCCCTGGCTAGCTAGGTAGCCAGGTAGTTAATTCAGCTGGCTAGACACCTGGCTAGCTAATTAAATTAACTAGGTAA
>NW_007025216.1:0-497 GCF_000164805.1 Carlito syrichta
AGCTGACTTAACTCACTGACATCACTAGCTAGTCAGGTAGCTATCTAGCTGACTTAACTATCCACCCACATATGCTGCCATTTGGCATGCCAGCTCTCCTAACTAGCTGAATTAACCAGCTAGCCAACTGGCTAACCAACTGTCTTAACTGGCTCACTACCTAACTAGCCAGCTGGCTAGTCAGCTGACTTAACTAACTGACTTAACTAGCACATTACCTAGCTAGCCAGCTGACTAAAATAGTTAGCTAACTACCTAGCTACCTAGCAAGCCAACTGACATAGGAAGTTAGCTAACAATCTAGCTTCCTAGCTAACAAGCTGACTTACATTGTTAGCTGCCTAGCTAGCTAGCTGACTTAACCAGATGGCTACGTAATTAGCTTATTCGTTATCTAACATGCAGGCTAGCTGACTTAATCATCTGACTTAACTCGGTAGCTAATGAGCTAGCTAGCTGATTCAACCAGCTGACTTAACTCATTAGCTAACAAGCTA
>NW_007025217.1:0-319 GCF_000164805.1 Carlito syrichta
AAAGCTCTGATGGAGCCAAAAGTACCATCGCTGTCCCGCATGGTTCTGAAAGTGTGTCCCGGAGGGAAGTTGGAGAAATAAACATCCCACCTTGCCCTGGTCGTGTACAGTGGAGGAAAATCGCAGATGTAACCCCACAGGCAACTACGGACAATGAAAGCTCTGATGGAGCCAAAAGTGCCATCACTGTCCCGCATGGTTCTAAAAGTGTGTCCTGGAGGAAAGTTGGAGAAATAAACCCACAGGCAACTACGGACAACGAAAGCTCTGATGGAGCCAAAAGTACCATCGCTGTCCCGCATGGTTCTGAAAGTGTGTC
>NW_007025218.1:0-393 GCF_000164805.1 Carlito syrichta
GTGACCAAAGTTCATTTATGAGTCCGGGTAGGAGAGCAAAGACCCACACCTTTGAAACTTAAGAGACGAACTGATGTGAAGATATGATGGTGGTGACAAAGTGATGGCAGATGCGTTGTGTGTGTGTGTGCGTGTGCGCGCGCACGTGTGTGTGTGTGTGTGTGTGTGTGTGTGTGTGTGTAGGGGGAACTTGATTAATATATTTCATTCCCAGTAGCACACTGAGGTCCGCAGTCTGACTTTCTTGTCATAGAACAAGGCAGGCAACAACGGTGTGTGTTGCATTTAATTTGCAGCACTTGTGAAATTCAGGAAACAGGAATTGACAGAAATATCCAATTTTACCTTGGGACAACATGTAAATTACATTTCAATATTCCTCTTTATCTCCAA
>NW_007025219.1:0-418 GCF_000164805.1 Carlito syrichta
CATCTGTTGAGAAAGATGATTTAACTAGCTGTCATAACTAGTTGGCCAGCTGGCTAGCCAAGTAACTTAACTAGATGACTTAACCTACTAGTCACCTGGCTAGCCAGCTATCCTAACTAGGTAGGTGCCTAGCCAGCATGATGGGGAGCAGCTGACTAAACTAGCTGACAAAAAGCAAGCCAGCTTCGAAGCCAGCTGAATAAACTAGCTAGCTACCTAGCTAGCAATTTGGTTAGCCACTTGACTTAACTAGCTGACTTAACCAGCTAGGAATTTGGCTAGCCACTTGACTTAACAAGCTAATATAACCAGCTAGCCTGCTGGCTAGACAGCTGACACAAGTAGTTGACTTATCCAGTCAGCCAGCTAGCTAGCCAGCTGACTTAACTAGCTGATTTAACTGGCTAGCCAGCTGACT
>NW_007025220.1:0-350 GCF_000164805.1 Carlito syrichta
CAGGCTAACTAGTTAAGTGAGCTAGTTGAGTCAGCTAGCTAGACAGCTGGCTAGCTGGTTAAGTCAACTAGTTAAGTTAGCTATCTAGCCAGTTGGCTAGCTATGTAGTAAGCTAGTTAAGTCAGCAGGCTAGACAGCTGGCTAGCTGGTTAAATCAGTCAGTATAGTCTGCTGGCTAGCCAGCTGGATACCTAGTTAAGTCAGCTAGTTAATTCAGCTAGCTAGCCAACTGGCTAGCTGGTTAAGTAAGCTAGTAAAGTCAGCTTGTCAGTCAGCTGGCTAGCTAGGTAGCTAGCTAGTTAACTCAGCTGGCTATACAGCTGGTTAGTTAGTTAAGTCAGCTATTTGAG
>NW_007025221.1:0-659 GCF_000164805.1 Carlito syrichta
GTTTTCCCTCTTCCACATAGGCAAAATGCTCCCCTTTGAGGACATTGTCATCCAAGGAAACAAACAAACAAACAAACAAAAAGTCACTTGGGGTGAGACCAGGTGAATAGAGAGGGTGGGACACAGGGTCATGCTGTTTTGGGGTACAAACTGCTGAACACTCAGTGTGGTGTGGGCAGATGTACTCATAAATCACCCAAAAACTCCAAGAAGGCACAGAATTTGTCTTTTCACTTTTGCATCCCCAAAGTCTAGCAGAGAACTTGGTATATGGTAGACATGGAAAACTGCACTGAAATACGAAAGAAAGAAAGAAAGAAAGAAAGAAAGAAAGAAAGAAGGAAGGAAGGAAGGAAGGAAGGAAGGAAGGAAGGAAAGAAAGAAAGAAAGAAAGAAAGAAAGAAAGAAATAAAGAAAGAAGAAAAAAAAAGTTCACTGAAGCCAAACGCAGTCTTCCATGATAATGTTGACTGGTATACTGGTGCCAATGGGTTCTTAGCACACCTCCCTAGTGGAAGAAGCCTGTACTACTAGATCCACCCTTATATATATAAATGCAAATGTGTGAGTCAACCTATGCTACTGAATCAAAATGTTCGGAGCTTTTGCTAATTTATAGATGAATTTTGGGAAAAGATATTTGAATATGGAGATGTGAT
>NW_007025222.1:0-316 GCF_000164805.1 Carlito syrichta
CAAAAAAAAAAAAAAAAAAAAAGCCACATGTGACTTTTGAGCAGTTGAAATGAGGCTGACCCAAATTGGAGTGAGCTGGATGTATGGAATACCTGCCAGATCTCCAAGACTCACTAAGAAAAATGTATATGAAATATCTCATTCATACCTTTTGTATCAATTATATGTTGAAATCATTCTGTCATATATTGCAATACAATATTTTGTTAGATTTGTCTTTTTAATGTGATTATTAGAAAAGCTAAAGTACCATATGTGACTCACATTTGTGATTTGCGTTTTTTTTCCTATTGAGCAGTATTGCTTTAGACTTATG
>NW_007025223.1:0-316 GCF_000164805.1 Carlito syrichta
CCCTGACGGCCGGCTGGCAGGGGGCTTCCTGGCGGCCCTGGGAGGGAAGGAGGAATGCGCCCCGCCCCCGCCCCATATGGCTCCATCCTGGCCCATCTGCTTCCCATTGCCCGACGTGGCCGCCGCGGGGCCGCCAGAGCCCGCCCGCAGGGGTGTGAAGTTTATGTGGCCGGGCCTGGAGCCGGCGGTGACAGGGCCACACACGTTCACAAAGACACACAGCGAACTCCCCCCGCCAGCCCTACGGCGTTTGTGTGCATGTGCGCGTGCGCACACACACACACACACACACACACACACACACACACACACACAC
>NW_007025224.1:0-343 GCF_000164805.1 Carlito syrichta
ATTAGTTGTATATGATCCAAGACATTTTTCTATTTGTGAGAGGTCTGAGATAGAGAAGGGAACGTGCACCTGGACAATACCCTCTGCGCCTGCTACTTCATGGAGGGGTGCTAGGACCACCGATGCGGCCTTGGATCAGGTTACCAGAGGGCTACACTGGGGAGCGATTGGAAGGGGAGGGTATATGGAGCAGAAGTGAGAGGGGCTGAAGAGGAGGGCGGGGCCAGAGGAGCCTTGGCTTGCCTGTAACGTGGGGGTTCATCTGCAGGCTTGAAATCTGAGACGGAGGAGGAGGGAGCAGAGATGGAATTTGCAGGGTCTGCAGTAGGGGGAGGGGAATCTA
>NW_007025225.1:0-676 GCF_000164805.1 Carlito syrichta
TAATTTTCCACTTGTTTGTGTCATCTTTGGTTTCTTTGAAAAGTGTTTTATAGTTTTCATCGTAAAGATCTTTCACATCTCTGGTTAGGAAGATTCCAAGATATTTCATTTTTTGGTCACTATTGTGGATGGAATTGTGCTTTTTATTTTGGTTTCAGTTTGCTTATTATTGGTGTAAAGAAATGCAATTTTGTTTTGCACATTTATTTTTTTACCCTGAGACTTTCCCAAAGTTCTTTATCAATGCAAGGAGGTTTTTCACAGATTCTCTTGGGTTTTCAAAGTACACAATAATGTCATCACAAAGAGAGATAACTTGACTTCTGCTTTTCCTATTTGGATACACTTGATCACGTTAACTTTTCTGATATCCCTAGCCAGGACTTCCAATATTATACTGAGGAGGAGGTGTGAGTGGGCATTCTTGTCTTGTTCCAGTTTTCAAGAGAAATGGTTCCAAATTTCGCCTGTCAAAGAGTATGCAGGCTGAGGGTTTCTCATAGATGGTTTTTACTCTTTTGATGTATGTTCAACGAACGCCTAATAGTTCAAGGGCTTTTATCAAGAAGGGGTGCTGGATTATATAAAAAGCTTTTTCTGCATCTAATGATATAATCATGTGGTTTTTGTTTTGACATCTCTTGATGTATTTAATTACATTATGGTGTTATGAATG
>NW_007025226.1:0-3771 GCF_000164805.1 Carlito syrichta
AGTCAGCTTGTTAGGTCAGCTAGCTAGCTAGTTAGCTAATGAGTTATGACAGCTAGCTAAGTCAGTCAGCTAACTAGTTAACTAACGAGTTAATCAGCTAGCTAAGTCAGCTAGATAACTAGTTAGCTATCTAGTTAAGACACCTAGATAAGACAGCTAGCTAACTAGTTAAGTCAGTCAGGTAAGGCAGCTAGTTATGTCAGCTAGCTAACTATTTATGTCAGCTAGGTAATTCAGCTAGCTAAGTAGTTATGCCAGTTAGCTAAATTAGCTCGTTAATTCACCTAGCTAGCTAGTTAGCTAATAGCAAAGTCAACTGGTTAATTCAGCTAGGTAACTATTTGACTCATTAGCTATTTCAGCAGATTAAGTCAGCTTGCTAGCTAGTTGACTAACTAGTTAAGTCAGCGGGTTATATCAGCTGGTTAGCTAGTTAGTTAACGAGTTAAGTCAGCAGGTTAAGTCAGCTGGCTAGCTAGTTATCTAATGAGTTAATTCAGCTGGTTGAGTCAGCAGGCTAGCTCGTTAGCTAATGAGTTAATTCAGCTGGTTGAGTCAGCTGTCTAGCTAGTTCGCTAACGAGTTTGGTCAGCTGCTTTAGTCAGCTAGCTAGCTAGGTAGCTAACGGGATAAGTCAGCTGGTGGAGTTAGCTAGCTAGCTAGTTAGCTAACGAATTAAGTCAGCTGGCTCTGACAGCTAGCTTGCTAGTAAGATAACGAGTTAAGTCAGCTGGTTGAGTCAACTAGCAAGTTAGTTAGCTAACGAGTTTTAAGTCAGTTGGATGAGTCTGCTAGCTAACTAGTTACCTAACAAGTTAAGTCAGCTGGTTGAGTCAGCTAGCTAGCTCATTAGATAATGAGTTAAGTAAGTGGATTAAATCAGCTAACTAGCATGTTATCTAACGACTAAGCTAACTAGTTAGCTAGCTGGTTAAGTCAGTTAGCTAGCTAGGTAGGAAATTATTTCAGTCAGCTGGTTAGCTGGTAGCTAGCCAGTTAGCTAACTAGTTAAGTCAGCTGGCTATCTAGGTAGCTACCTAGTTAGCTAACAATTTAAGAAAGTGGGCTAACTAGGTAGCTAGCTAGTTAAGTCAACTAGTTAATTCAGCTGGCTAGCCAGCTGGATAGCTAGGTAGCGAGCTAGTTAAGTCAGTTGGCTAGCCAGCTGGATAGCTAGGTAGAGAGCTAGTTATGTCAGCCTGCTAGCCAGCAGGCTAACTAGTTAAGTGAGCTAGTTGAGTCAGCTAGCTAGACAGCTGGCTAGCTGGTTAAGTCAACTAGTTAAGTTAGCTATCTAGCCAGCTGGCTAGCTATGTAGTAAGCTAGTTAAGTCAGCAGGCTAGACAGCTGGCTAGCTATTTAAGTCAGATAGTTAGTTCAGCTAGTTACCCAGGTGGCAAGCTAGGAAGCTAGCTGGTTAAGTCAGCTAGCTAGCCAGCTGGCTAGCTGGTTAAATCAGTCAGTATAGTCTGCTGGCTAGCCAGCTGGATACCTAGTTAAGTCAGCTAGTTAATTCAGCTAGCTAGCCAACTGGCTAGCTGGTTAAGTAAGCTAGTAAAGTCAGCTTGTCAGCCAGCTGGCTAGCTAGGTAGCTAGCTAGTTAACTCAGCTGGCTATACAGCTGGTTAGTTAGTTAAGTCAGCTATTTGAGCCAGCTTGTTAGACAGCTGGCTAACTGCTTAAATCAGCTAGTTAAGTCAAGTGGCTACCCGATTGTCTAGCTAGGTAGCTAGCTAGTTAATTGAGCTGGCTAACCACCTGGCTAGCAAGTGATGTCAGCTAGTTAAGTCACTGACTAGCCTGCTGGCTAACTAGTTAAGTCAGCTATTTAAGTCAGCTGGCTACCAGCTGGCTAGCTGTTTGTCAGCTATATAAGTCAAGTGGCTAGCCTACTGGATAACTAGGTAGCTAACTAGTTAAGTCACGTGGCTAGCCAGATGGCTAGTTGGTTAAATTAGCTAGTTAATCCAGCTGACTACCCAGCCTGCTAGCTTGGTAACTAGATAGTTATGCTAGCTGGCTAGCCAGCTTGCTAGATGGTTAAGTCTGTTGGTAAGTCAGATGGCTAGCCAGCTGAGTAGCTAGTTAAGTCAACTAGTTTAGTCAGCTGGCTAGCCAGCTGGGTAGCTAGTTAAGTCAGGTTCCTAGCCAGCTGGCTAGGTAGGTAGCTAGCTAGATAAGTCATCCAGGTAGCCGGCTGCCTAGCTGGTTATGTCAGCTAATTAAGTCAGCTGGCTAGCCAGTTGTCTAGGAAGGTAGCTAGCTAGTTAAGTCATCTAGATAGCCATCAGGCTAGCTGATGATGTCAGCTAGTTAAGTAAGCTGGCTAGCCAGCTGGCTAAGTAGTTAAGTCAGCTAGTTGACTGAGTTGGCTAGCCAACTGGCTAGTTGGTTAATTCAGCTGGCTATTCAGCTGGGTAGCAAGGTATTAAGCTAGTTATGTCAACTGGCTAGACAGCTGGCTACCTAGTTAAGTCAGCTTGTTATCCAGCTGGCTACACAACTGGCTAACTAGATAGCTAGCTAGTTAAGTCAGCTGGCTAACCAGCTGAATAGCTGGTTAAGTCAGGTTGTTAAGTCAGCTGGCTATCAGGCTGGCTAGCTAGTTAAGTCAGCTAATTAAGACAGCTGCTTAGCCAGCTGGCTAACTGGTTACATTGGCTAGATAAGCTAACTGGCAAGACACATGGCTAGTTAGGTACCTATCCAGTTAAGTCAGTTGGCTAGCAAGCTGGTTAGCTAGTTAAGTCAGCTAGTTAATTCATCTGGCTAGCCACCTGGCTAGCTAGTGATGTCAGCCAGTTAAGTCAGCTGGCTAGCCAGCTGGCTAACAAGTTGAGTCATCTGGCTAGCCAGTTGGCTAGCTGTTTAAGTCAGCTAGTTAAGTCAAGTGGCTAGTCAGCAGCCTAGCTTTGTACCTAGTTAGTTAAATCAGCTGGCTAGCCAGCTGGTTAGTTATGTAGCAAGCTAGGTAATTCAACTAGCTAGTAAGAAGGCCTGCTAGTTAAGCCAGCCAATTAAGTCAGCTGGCTAGACTGCTGGATAGCTCTGTAGTGAGCTAGTTAAGTCAGTTGGCTAGCCAGCTGGCTAGCAAGTTAAGTCAGCTATTTAAGTCAGCTGATTAGCCAGCTGGCTAGCTAGGGAGCTACCTTGTTAACTCAGCTGTCTAGCCAACTGGCTAGCTGTTTAAGTCAGCTAGTTAAGTCAGCTAGCTAGACAGCTGGGTAACTAGGTATCAAGCTAGTTTTGTCAGCTGGCTAGCCAGCAGGCCATCAAGTTAACTCAGCTAGTTAAGTCAGCTGGCTAGCCAGTTGGCTAGCTAGGTAGCGAGCTAGTTAAGTCAGCTGGCTAGCCAACTGACAAGCTAATTATGTCATCTAGGTATGTCAGCTGCCTAGTCAGTTGGTTAGCTAGGTAGTGAGCTAGTTAAGTCAGCTGGCTAGTCAGGTGGATACATAGCTATGTCAGCTAGTTGAGTCAGCTGGCTAACCATCTGGCTTGCTGGTTAAGTCAGATGGTTAAATCAGCTGTCTAGCCAGTTGTCTAGCTAGGTTGTGAGCTAGGTAAGTCACTTGGCAAGCCAGCTGGCTAGCTAGTTAAGTCATCTTGTTAAGTCAGCTTGCTATCCAGTGGCTAGCTAGTTAAGTCAGCTCATTAAGTCAGCTGGCTAGCTAGCTAGATAGCTAGTCATGTCAGCTATTCATGTCAGCTAGCTAGCTAGCTAGTTAAGTCAGCTAGTTAAGTCACCTGGCTATCTAGATAGCTAGCTAG
>NW_007025227.1:0-536 GCF_000164805.1 Carlito syrichta
ATCTCTCTGGAGTCACTAGATACTGTGACAACACTAGATACTGTGACAACAACTGCCGACCCCAGGAAGGACTGAAAAAAAAATCCCTCCCAAAGGCCAGCCCTGTATGAATACTTTTTCTAGCCCAGTGTAGAATGGAAGAACTTCCGAGTAGGAGTCTGGAAGATTGGACTCTCGGATGACCCTTCTGAAACTATCCCTCACCTGACGCCATTCACACACATAGGAAAGTGCAGGGTGACCACGATGCCAGGCCCTGGCTGGGTGAGGAGTGCTGTAGAGACAGAAACAGCCCTTGACCAACAAGCTCCATGGTCTGACATCTCCAGAAAATACTCCCTCCTCTGGAATGACGCTGGCAGACTGCAGTCCTTGGACCAAATGTAGCCCGCTGTGTATTTTTATAAATAAAGTTTTATTGGGAGGAAGCCATGCCCACTCGCTGACAGATTTTCCCAGGCAGCTTCCTGTGACCACCAGTCAGTGAGTCGTGACAGACCCTGTGGCCCACAAAGCTAAATCCTCACCAGCTGGCC
>NW_007025228.1:0-486 GCF_000164805.1 Carlito syrichta
AAATCAGCTAGCTATCTAATTAGCCAACTAGTTAAGTCAGCTAAGTCTACTAGCTAAACATCTAGCTAGCTAAGTCAGCTAGCTATGTCAGCTAGCTCACTAATTAGTTAGATATTTAACCAGCTACTTAAGTCTGTTACATAACTAGTTAGCTAATTAAAGTTAGCTAGTTATTCAGCTAGTAAAATAGTTAGCTACATATTTAATTTAGGTAGTTAAATCAGCTAGCTAACTAGTTTAGTCAGCCAGTTAAATCAGCTAGCTAAGTAGATAAGTCAGCTACCTAATTCAGCTAGTTAAGTCAGCTTTCTAATTTAGTCAGCTGCTTCAGACAGCTAGCTAGCTAGTAAGTCAGCAGGTTGAGACAAGTAGTGAGCTAAAAAACTGAAGGATTAAGTCAGTTGGTTGAGTCAGCTAGCTAGCCAGTAAGCAAATGGGTTGAGTCAGATGGTTGAGTAGGCTAGCTAGCTAGTTAGGTAACGAGTT
>NW_007025229.1:0-416 GCF_000164805.1 Carlito syrichta
TCCAATATTCCACATTGCCTTCCATTTCTCTCCATTTCATCCTATGCCATTCCTTTGCATGCCATTGCATTCCAGTCGACACCATTTCATTCCTCTCCATTCCATTCGTCTCCATTCCTTTCCATTTAATTCCATTCCATTCCATTACTCTCCATTCCTTTCCATTAATTTCCTTTCTCTCCATTCTACTCCATGCCATTCCATTCCATTCCAATCCACTTCTCTCTATTCCATTCCTCTCCATTTCACTCTATTCCGTTACTCTCCATTCCATTCCATTCTTATTCATTCTATTCCATATCATTCCTCTTTTTCCCATTCCTCTCCATTCATTCCTCTGACTTGCAATAGATCTCTTCCATTACTTTCCATTCCTTGCCTTTCGATTCCTCTACATTACCTTCTATTATTCTCCA
>NW_007025230.1:0-312 GCF_000164805.1 Carlito syrichta
ATCAAGTCCTGGTTCTAGTGAAGGATGGCCTTGAATGGTTTACTCAGCCTGCCTACATTTGAGTTTCCTTACCTGCCCCATGATGAGAAAAGAATCACATGAGATCATGGGGCACAATCCCCTGCATGTCTTGTATATGCTAAGTGCACGACAGTAGCAAGTTGCTGCTAAAGGGGCTCCCAAAGACGCCTCCCTCCTCCTGCCCACCTCTGTGTCATCTCCTCCCATGGAGGGTGGGCTGAACCTAGCAACTTGCTTTTAACAAACAAAATACAGTAAGTTTTTGGGTATCACATAGGGTGCCAGATTCTG
>NW_007025231.1:0-312 GCF_000164805.1 Carlito syrichta
GATATTCGTAGAGTTACAGTCATTGGAGCTATAATGGAGGAGGGCTTGTGACTGGGGCACTCATTATGTGAAAGACACAGTCATCTGGGCAGTGATCACAGAGGAAATCTAGTCACTATGGCACTAATCACAGAGAAGGATCAGCCAAGGGATAATTTTTAACAAAGGAGTACCCATTAGAGAGGAGGGTCAGTCTAAAAGGCTCACATAACAGAGGAGGTATAATCACTGGGCTCAAATTATAGAAGTGGGCTTGTTACTTGTGCACAAATCATGGAGGACGGCTAGTCACTTGCACACCAATCATGGAGA
>NW_007025232.1:0-975 GCF_000164805.1 Carlito syrichta
TTTTGACAGATTCTCTTGAATTTCAAGTTACAGAATCATGTCATTGCAAAGAGAGATAAATTGACTTCCTCATTTTCTGTTTGGATAACCCTGATTGCCTTCTCTTCTCTGATTGCTCTAGCCAGGACTTACAATACTATATTGAACAGGAGGGTGAGAGTTGACATCCTTGTCTTGTTCCAATTTTCAGGGGATGGATCCAATTTTTGTTCATATAGGAGTATGCTGGCTGTGGGTTTCTCATAGATGACTTTTATTATTTTGAGGTATGTTCCCTGTATGCCTAGATGTCCGAGGGTCTTTATCAAGAAGGGGTGCTGGATTTTATCAAAAGCTTTTTATACATCTAATGATATAATCATGTGATTCTTGCTTTGACATCTGTTAATGTTTTTAATTACATTTATGGTTTTATAAGTGTTGAACCAGTCTTGCATCCCAGGGATGAAACCTAATTGGTCATGATGGATGATTTTTGAGATTTGTTGCTGAATCCGGTTTGCTAGCTGATTTAACTAGTCGGCCGGCAAGGGAGCTGACTGGTCAGCTGACTTTAGTCGGCTGTCAAGTGAGCTGAAAGGCCAGAAGACTTAACTAGTCGGCTAGAGAGTGAGCCACCAGTGAGCTGATTTAGGTAGTTGACAGGTGAGTGAGCAGACAGGTGAGCTGCCTTTACGAGTCGGCTGGAAAGTGAGCTGAACCTTGAGCTGACTTAATTAATTGACTGGTGAGCCTGCCGACTTGTTAGCTGACATGTTGGCCAGTGAGCAAGATTTTTGCTGATCAATTGGCAGGTGAAGGAGCTGACTAGTTAGCTGAACTGATGGAAAGTGAGTGAGCCCACTAGTTAGCTGACCAAAAAGCTGAGTTGCTAGCCGACTAGATAGCTAAGTTACTAGCTGATTTGCTAGCTGACTTAACTAGCCAGCTGTTTAGCTAACTGGATATCTAGCTGACATAACTAGATAGCAAAGA
>NW_007025233.1:0-836 GCF_000164805.1 Carlito syrichta
CTGACCTGGACTGCATGGGGATGGACAGAAGAGCCAATGGATCCATTTTGGGGCAAGTGGGGTTTTTTTGTTTGTTTGTTTCTTTGTTTTTGGTAGAGACAGGGTCTCACTTTATTGCTCAGGCTGATCTTGAACTCCTGGCTTCAAACAATCCTCCTCCTCAGCCTCCCAAAGTGCAGGGAATATAGGCTGAGCCACCAAGCCCAGCTAGACTAGAACCTTTCAACCCCTTGTCCTCACCTCTGGAGAGCCTCGCCTATAATGGGGTCAGGCTCTGCTCCCCCACTATGAGGTAAGTGGGGGAAAAGTATTTTGCAAATGATCTCCAGTGGACTACTCCAGGGTCAACATCAATGGTCAAGAAGACCATTTGACCCAAAGGTCACATGCTGGTGCATCTTCAAGGAGGTGGCATTTGAAGGATCTTTGAAGAGCCAGAGGGTGACCTCAGACAAGCTGCCCAGAAAAGGCATTCAAGGCTATTCCCATCGGCCTTAACTCCTCTTCTCCAGCCTCATCTCAGTGATTTTAGTGTGGAAACTCAGTTTTCGTTGTTTCTGCCTCTCTTTCCCACACTCAAAGAAAAGAATGGTGTTTCTGGTTGCCAGTGTTCTGGGTCTTATCAAAGATATCACAAGAGGGCATAAAAAATGGCGGGGCTCAGAGGAGGAGGCTGAGTGTATTACAGAAGCAGGACTTCCTTGAGAGGGTAGGGAGGAGAGAGGGCCATGGGACCAGGAGAAGTAGGTATCCGGTCGCTGTCCCTAGCAGGGAGGAGGGGAAGGGACTCTGGAAAATAGGACACCAGGACCCAAACCCCAGCTGAGCTCCCAACA
>NW_007025234.1:0-391 GCF_000164805.1 Carlito syrichta
ACTCGAACTCAAAAAAAAAAAAACAAAAAAACACACAACGGAGAGAAAGGACAGACCTCCAAACTGGTTCTTCAGAAGGACTGAAAAAACTGACAAGTCTTTGGCAAAACTGACCAAGGAAGAGAGAAGGTACAACTAGACAATATTTGGAATAAATAATTACAAATACGCAGACATTAAAGGTAAGAGGCTATTGTGAAATACTGTATGCCAGCATGCCAATACACTTGAAGACTCAGATGGAATGGCTACATGTCTAAAAAAGTATAATTTACCAGAATCGATTCAAGGGGAAAAAAGAAAACAAAAAAACACTGAGTAAACTGATACCCATGGCCAGCGGGGTGGCTCATGCCTATAAAATCCCAGCACCTAGCCAAGCTCAGTGGCT
>NW_007025235.1:0-310 GCF_000164805.1 Carlito syrichta
CATAGCCTTGTAATTCATTACACTCCTATACCTTGCTTTCCATTCTATTCTATTCCAATTCTTCCCTCTCCATTCTATTCCATACCCTTTCATACCGTTCCTTTCCATTCCATTCCATTCCACCCCATTTCATTCTATTCCCTTCCTTTCCTCCACATTCCATTCCATTCAATTCTTCTGCATTCCATTCTTTTCCACCCCATTTCATTCCATCCCCTTCCTTTCCTCCACATTTCATTCCATTCAATTATTCTCCATTCCATTCCTCTCACTTCTATTCCATTCCGTTCGAAACCATTCCATTCCTCTC
>NW_007025236.1:0-533 GCF_000164805.1 Carlito syrichta
TTTTTTTGAGTTGGAGTCTCACTCCGTCACCCAGACTGGAGTGCAGTGGCCGCTCCCGGCCACTGCAACCTCAACCTGCTGGGCTCTGGTGATCCTTCCGCCTCAGCCTTCAAAGTAGCTGGAATTACAGGCACGCGCTACCACTTCTGGCTAATTTTTTTGATTATTGTAGAGATGAGGTCTCACCAAGTTGCCCAGGCGGGTCTCAAACCCGCGGGCTCAGGCAATCCACTCACCTCAGCCTCCCAAAGTGTGGGATTACAGGCTGAACCACCGAGCCCAGCTTCTCTGGAATTATTTTATGATACATTTTATGAGTTTTTGCAACCATTTTGTTAACACACATCATCTGGAAAATAAATATACTGAGTAACATAATTTAAATTTTCCTCATAATACTAATGATAATTTATGAGAGCTTACTATGTAAAAATCACTGAATTAACCGTTTAACATTGATGAATTCATTTAGTCTTCAAAGTGACCCCACTGTGAAGATTCCATGATATAGACCCTTGTAACTTAAAGGGTGG
>NW_007025237.1:0-307 GCF_000164805.1 Carlito syrichta
TGGCTGGTGAGTGAGCTGCCTTAACTACTCTGCTGGCGAGTAAGTCAACTGGTGAGCTGATTTAATTAGTCGGCAGACAAGCAAGGTGACTAGTTAGGTGCCCTGTTGGCCTGCGAACAAGCTGACACATTAGTTGACCTGTTGGCTGTCGAGAGAGCCGACTAGTTTGCTGACCAGTGGTTAGGTGAGCAAGTTGACTATTTAGCTTACCTGAAAAGCGAGCGAGCCCAGTATTTAGCAGATCACGTACCTGAGTTGCTATCTAACTAGTTTGTTAAGTAACTAGCTGAGTTGCTAGCTGACTAAA
>NW_007025238.1:0-371 GCF_000164805.1 Carlito syrichta
CAGCGGGCTACTTTAAGTCAGCTAGTTAAGTCAGCTTGCTAGCCTGCTGGCTAGCTAGATTGCTAGGCAAATAATTCAGCTAGCTATTCATCTGGCTAGCTAGTAAATTCAGCTAGTTAAGTCAGCTGTCAAGCCAACATGGTTGCAAGGTAGCTAGCTAGTTATGTCAGTTGTCTAGTCAGCTGGCTAGATAGTTAAGTGACCAAGTTAAGTCAGCTGACTAGCCAGCTTGCTAGGTAGGTAACTTGCCAGTAATTTCAGTTAGCTAGACATCTTTCTAGCAAGATAAGTCACCTAGTTAATTCAGCTGGATAGCCAGCTGGATAGCTATGTAGTAAGCTAGTTAATTCAACTGGCTAGAAAGCAGGCCA
>NW_007025239.1:0-304 GCF_000164805.1 Carlito syrichta
ATGGAATGGAATGAAGTGGGGTGGAGTGGAGTGGAATTGAATGAAATTGAAAGGAATGACATTAAATGAAATGGAATGGAGAGGAATGGATTGGTATAGAACGGAAGTGGAATGGAATGTAGAGGAATGGATTAGAATAGAGTGGAATGGAAATGAAAGGATTGGAATGGAGAGAAATGGAATAGAATGGATAGAAATGGATTGCAGAAGAATTGAGTGCAATGGAAAGGAGTGGAATGGAATGGAGTGGAAGGCAATTGAATGGATGGAAAGTAATGGAATGGAGTGGAATGCAATGAGATGG
>NW_007025240.1:0-303 GCF_000164805.1 Carlito syrichta
CCTTTCAATTCTACTCCATTCCATTCCCTTCCTATACATTCCATTCCATTTATTTCCTCTACATTCTATCCCATTCCTCTTCATTCCATTCCCTTCCAAACCATTCCGTTCCATCTCTTTCCTGTTCATTACAGTCCTCTCTTCCCGAAATTCCATTTCATTCCATTCCATCCATTTCATTCCACTCCACTCCACTCCATTCCATTCAACTTCACTCCATTACGTTCCATTTGTCTCCATTCTATTTCACTTCGTTCCATTTAATTTGTATTCATTTCATTCCATTCCTATCCATTCCATTCC
>NW_007025241.1:0-393 GCF_000164805.1 Carlito syrichta
GAATGAAGAGGAAAGGAAATAAACTGAAAGAAATGGAGAGTAATGTAATTGAATGGAATGGAATGGAGACGAATGGAATGGAGAGGAATGTAATGGTGTCTATTGGAATGAAATGGAATACAAAGGAATGGAATGGAATGAAATGGAGAGGAATGGAAAGAGATTGAATGCAGTTTAGAGGGTGGAATGGAGAGGAATGGGATGAAGAGGCATGATATTGAATGGAATGGTGAAGAATGCAGTGGAATGGAAAGTAACGGAAAGGAATGGAATGGAGAAGAATGCAATGGAATGGAGAGTAACGGAATGGAATGGAAAGAAGTTGATTGGAATGGAATGCAATGGAGATGAATGGAATGGCATGGAGAGGAATGAAGAGGAAAAAAATTAATC
>NW_007025242.1:0-302 GCF_000164805.1 Carlito syrichta
AGAGGTTTTTAGATCCCCACCATCACCCACCACTGGGTTAGGAACCCTCTCTGTGTCCTGCAGCACCCAATGGTCATCAATGTCACAAGACTTGTTATTTCTCTTCCCCTCATTGGCCTGAAAGTTCTGGACAACAGCAAACTGCAGGCAGTCCGGGCCTGGCATGCATAAGCCAGAAGAGGTCCTAGCTGAGCTCTCTCTTTTTTTTTTGAGTTGAAGTCTCACTCTGTCGCCCAGACTGAAGGACAGTGGCCGCTCCCGGCCACCACAGCCTCGACCTGCTGGGCTCCGGCAATCCTTCC
>NW_007025243.1:0-301 GCF_000164805.1 Carlito syrichta
AAACTAGTACAACCTCTGTGGAAAACAGTGAGGTGATTTCTAAAAGATTTAAAAATCAACATTCCATACAACTCAGCAATCCTCTTTCTGGGAATATACCCAGAGGAACTCAAATCACTCTGTAAAAAACATACTTTGCACATGCATGTTTATTTTATCATTATTCACAATAGTAAAAACATGAAACCAACTGTACTACTCATCAAAAGTGGACTGAATAGAGAAAATGTGGTACATTTACACAGTGGCATATTATGCAGCCATAAAGAAAAACAAAATTATGAACTTTGCAGCAACCTGA
>NW_007025244.1:0-441 GCF_000164805.1 Carlito syrichta
GAATGGAATTGAGTGGATTGGAGTGGAATGGAATGGAAGGGAATGGAGAGGAATGGAATGAAATGGAGTGGAGTGGAATGGAATTGAGAGGAATGGAATGGAATAAAGGTGAATGGAATGTAATGGAGTGTAATGGAATGGAATGGAGTGTAATGGAATGGAGTTAGTGGAATGGAATGCAGTGGAATGGAATGGAATGGAGAGGGATTGAATGAATGGAGTGGAGTTGAATGGAATGCAGTGGAATGGAATGGAATGGAGAGAAACGGAATAGAGTGTAATGGAATGGAGTGGAGTGGAAAGGAACTGAATGAAATGGAGAGGAAAGGAATGAAATGAAATGGAAAGGAATAGAATGGAGTGGAATGGAATGGAGTAGAGAGGTATGGAATGGATGCAATGGAATGGAATGGAATGAAGAGGAATGGAAGGGAATGGAGA
>NW_007025245.1:0-359 GCF_000164805.1 Carlito syrichta
CTGCCTAAGTGCCTAGCTTGCCAGCTGGATAGCCAGCTTACTTGAATAGCTAGCTACCTATATAGCCTGTTGAATTGTCAGCTTACTTAACTACTTATCTACCTAGCTAACCAGCTGGCTAGTGAGCTGACTTAACTAGGTTAATTAACTACCTAGCTAACCAGCTGGCTAGTGAGCTGACTTAACTAGGTTAATTAACTAGCTAGTTAACTTGCAAGCCAGCTGACTTAACTAGCTAGCTATTCAGCTAGGCAACTGGCTCGCCAGCTGACATAACTCAATGACTTAAGTAGCTAACAAGCTGACTTAACTAGTTGACTTAACCAGCTAGCTACCTAGCTAGTCAGCTGGCTTAACTA
>NW_007025246.1:0-383 GCF_000164805.1 Carlito syrichta
CCTGCTAGACAACAGGCTACCTGATTAAGTGAACTAGCTAAGTCAGATGGCTAGCCAGCTCGCTGGTTATGTAGTAAGCTCGTCAATTCAGCTGGCTAGCCATCTGGCTAGCTAGTTAAGTCAGCTAGATAATTCACCTGGCTTCACAGCTGGATGGTTAGGTAGCTAGCAAGTTGTCAGCTCGCTGGTTAGCTGGCTATCTGGTTAAGTCAGTTCTATAATTCAGCTGGCCATCCAGCTGGCTAGCTAATCAAGTCAGATAGTTAAATCAGCTGACCAGCCAGCTGGCTAGCTCCGTAGTTAGCTCGTTAATTCAGCTAGTTAACTCTGCTGGAGAACTAGGTAGCCAGCTTGTTACGTCAGTTAGTTAATTCAGCTGGATA
>NW_007025247.1:0-475 GCF_000164805.1 Carlito syrichta
AAATGTTTAAGTTAAAAAATTAAATAAAAACAAATAAATAAGTAATAAAATAAAATAATTCGCCAGACTTAGTGGTTCCTGCCTGGCATACCAGGACTTTGGGGAACCAGGGTGGGAGCATCGCTTGAGGTCAGGTGTTTGAGACTAGCCTGGGACTCAGAGCAAAACCCTGTCACTACAAAATAAAAAATGGATTAGTAAAGTAAAATAAAATAAAATAATAAGCCAGACTTAGTGCTTCCAGCCTGGCATCCCAGCCCTTTGGGAGGCCAAGACAGAGGATTGCATGAGGCCAGGAGTTTGAGACTAATTTGTGCCTCATAGCAAAACCCTGTCACTAAAAAATTTAAAAATAACATACTAAATAAATAAATAAATAACTAGCCAGGCTACGTGGTATCTGCATGGCAAACCAGCACTTTGGGAACCTGAGGCTGGAGGGTTGCTTGAGGTAAAGAGTGTGAGAGTAGCCTGG
>NW_007025248.1:0-323 GCF_000164805.1 Carlito syrichta
GAGAGAAAGCATCATAGAGACAGAGAGAGAGACACAGAGAGACATAGAGACAGAGAGAGAGACAGAGACAGAGAGAAAGCATCAGAGACAGAGAGAGACAGAGAGACATAGAGACAGAGAGAGAGACATAGAAAGAGACGAGAGACAGAGAGAGACACAGAGAGAGACATAGAGACAGAGAGAGAGACAGAGACAGAGAGAAAGCATCATAGAGACAGAGAGAGAGACACAGAGAGACATAGAGACAGAGAGAGACAGAGATAGAGAGAAAGCATCATAGAGACAGAGAGAGAGACATCACGACAGAGAGAGAGAGACATAGA
>NW_007025249.1:0-313 GCF_000164805.1 Carlito syrichta
CTCACTCACCAGCTGACTAAATTCAGCTGACCAGTGAGCTCACATGCCGGCTGACTGGTTAAGACAGCTGACAAGTAAACTCACTCGCTGGCCGACTAATTAAGTCAGCTGACCAGTTTACTCGTTGGCTGATTAGTTAAGTCAGCTGACAAGTCAGTTCACTCGCTGGCTTACTAGTTAAGTCAGCTGACAAGTCAACTCACTCACTGGCCAACTAGTTAAATCAGCTCACTTGGTTCACTCGCAGGATGACTAATTATGTCAGCTAACTGGTCAGCATACTACATGCCAACTAGGTAAGTAAGCTAACCCA
>NW_007025250.1:0-359 GCF_000164805.1 Carlito syrichta
TCATAATATTCTTTGAATTTCTCACTTTTATATATTCATTCTCTTTATAGCACTGTTCCAAAAACTTACTTATGTTTGAATGTTGAGCCTTTTATTGACACCCATGGATGATCACTGCTGTTATGGGAGACTCCAATCCATGCTTCATGTACGAGAGAGTCCAGAAGTTTCTAACAGAAAACAAAAAATTTTCATGTAAGTAACCATTATGATAGATTGTATTAGCTTTAAAAGTACAAATAGTGTATTTTTCATAATATCCTTAATTAAAAAAAATATATATACTAAACTTAAACATTTTTCTGTAGTGTCTACATTTTTTGTGTAAATTCAAGGTATTCAAGCATGTTTTTGTTACA
>NW_007025251.1:0-429 GCF_000164805.1 Carlito syrichta
AACTAATTGACTTGATCATAACAATCATTTTTTGAAAAAGAAAAAAAATAGGAGTATGCCATGCTTGTGGCCAGATCGCTGGACATCTGCTGAGGGTGACCGTTATGAGTCCTTCTTGATCCTGAATTGGATTAGGCACTGCTGTAGTTGCTGGTGTTGAATTTAGAACCATAGCCAGACATGGGACTGGAGGACGAACAAAAGATGCTGGCCGGGTTCAGAGACCCTGAGGAGGAGGAATTAGTGGATCCCCTAACAACAGCGAGAGAGCAATGTGAGCAGCTGGAGAAATGTGTAAAGGCCCAGGAGCAGCTAGAGCTCTGTGATGAGTGTGTATCCTCTCGATCACATACAGAAGAGGACTGCTTTATCTGAGCCTCAGTTTCCTTATTTGCAAACCAGACAGTAAAAAAAAAAAAAAAAAAAAAA
>NW_007025252.1:0-467 GCF_000164805.1 Carlito syrichta
CAACCTCCCAAGGATACCCGAAAGGCACTGACTGTTGATCATCCGGCGGCTCTTTCGGCCTCAGGTGAGGGGGAGACCACACCCCGCCTAGGCTTTCAAAGCCACAGCAGACCCCCTACTGGTTTCTCCTTCTCCTGCCTAGGACTCTAAAACCACCTCTTTAACTCCTATAAGCATTCAAAAAAGTGAACAGAGATTTCCCTCCCTCCCGTCCTGCTTCAACTCATTCAACACTTGGCCTTAATGGGTGTTAGGTCCCACTGTGAATCAGGTCTTTCTCGCCCTTGTACAGGTCTCTCTCCCCCTGGGTGGGATCCCGATTCAGCGCCTGTGCCCAATCCTGCTCTCTCACACTCTCCCCACCCTTCTGAACGCCCCAGCCACATTCACACTAGCACTCGTTGAATAGGCAAGTCCCCCTCCCCTAACAAGGGAGTAAGAACTTTCCAGGGAACTCCAGAGGGAAC
>NW_007025253.1:0-383 GCF_000164805.1 Carlito syrichta
ACTGGTTAGCAGGCTGGTCAGGTAGGTGGACAGGAAGTTCAGCCGGCTGGCTAGTGAGTTGATGAGAAGTGTGGCTGGCTAGTTAAGCAAGCTGGCTTTCCGACTGTCCAGCAAGCCACCTGGCTATTTAAGCTGGCTGGTTACCCTCTGGCCATCCCACTAGCTAGATATCTGGCTGTCTAGCCAGCTACCCAGCCAGGCATCTAGCTAGATAAGCCAGTTGGCTAGCCATCTAACAAACCCTGTAGCTAGCTAGTTATGTCAGCTGGCTAGCCAGCTAGCCAACCAACTAGCTAGTCAGCTAGCTAGTCAGTTAGCTAGTTAAGTCAGCTAGTAAGTCAGTTAACAATTCAGCTAGCTAGAGAAGTCAGCTAGCTAGTCAG
>NW_007025254.1:0-327 GCF_000164805.1 Carlito syrichta
AATAGAACGAATTGGACTTGTGTGGAGTGGAAAAAAGAGGAATGGAATGGAGAGGAATGGCATGTAGAGGAATTGAATAGAGAGGATTAGAATTGAATGGAATGAAGAGGAATGCAATGGTATGATATGAAATGGGAGAAGTGTAGTGCAATGGAAGGCTGTGGAATGGAATGCAATGAGATGGACGAGACTGGTATGGAGAGGAACTGAATAAAAAGAAATGCAGTAAAATCGAATGAGGAGGAAGGAACGGATTGGAATGGAGATGAATGGAATGGAATGTAGAGGAATGGAATGGAATGCAATTGAAAGAATGGATAGGAATGC
>NW_007025255.1:0-317 GCF_000164805.1 Carlito syrichta
CGGGCTCAGGCAGTCCACTCACCTCAGCCTCCCAAAGCGTGGGATGACAGGCTGAGCCACTGAGCCCGGCTGGGCTTTAGATTTTTTGAGACAGGGTCTCACTGTGTTGCCCAGGCTGGAGTGCAGTGGCACAATAATACCTCACTGCAGGCTCCAACTTCTGGGCTTAGGCGAACCTCCTACCTCAGCCGCCCCAGTAGCTGGCTCATTAAAAAAATTTTTTTAGGCGGACTTGGTGGCTCAGCCTGTCATCCCGCGCCTTTGGGAGGCTGAGGTGAGCGGATGGCCCGAGCCCGCGGGGTCGAGACCCGCCTGGG
>NW_007025256.1:0-341 GCF_000164805.1 Carlito syrichta
GACGGTGTGGTCTAACTGTTTTGAGAGATAGGCCACCGGGGCGAACGCCTGTCCATAAAGCTGCCCTAAGACTCCCAGGGCCACCCCTTTGTTTTCATGCACATACAAGATGAAAGGTCGGTGTATATCCAGCAGATGGAGAGTGGGGGCCTTTGTGAGGGCTTGCTGAAGGGCAATGAATGGTTGTTTGACGGAGGAGGGTGTTAGGAGTGGCTCATTGGGGTCTCCCTTCACGAGAGTATAGAGTGGCTTTGCAAGTAGGGCAAAGTTGGGAATCCACACCCGAAAGTATCCAGCCAGCCCCAAAAATGATTGGATTTCCTCTTTAGTCTTGGGTATAT
>NW_007025257.1:0-904 GCF_000164805.1 Carlito syrichta
AGTCAGCTGGAGAGACAACTGTCTAGCTGACTAAATCAAGTAGTTTAGTCAGCTGTCTAGTCAACTGACTAGTTAGGTAGCTAGCTAGATAAGTCAGTTTGCTAGCAAGCAGGGTAGCTCTTCAATTTGCCTAGTTAAGTCAGCTGGCTAGCCTGCTGGCTAGTTAGTTAGCTGGCTAGTTAAGTCAGCTGATTAGCCAGCTTGCTAGCTAAAGACAACTAGGTAAGTCAGATGGCTACCCAGTTGACTAGCTGGTTAAGTCAGCTAGATATATCAGCTGACAACCAGCTCCCTAGCTAAGTCAACTCATTAAGTTAGTTGGCTATCCAAATTGTTAGCTAGTTGAAAAGCTAATTAATTGAGGTGGGTAATCATCTGACTAGCTGGTTATTTCAGCTAGTTAAATCAGCTGGCTAGCTAGGAAGCAAGCTACATACACAGCTAGTTATCTCAGCTAGTTAGCTAGTTAAGTCAGGTAGATAAGTCAGCTGGCTAGCTACAGAGTTAGCTAGTTAGCTAGATAGTTAAGCTAGCTAGTTAAGCCAGCTGACTACCTTGGTCACTAGCTGGTTAAGTCAGCTAGTTAAGTCAGCTTGCTAGCTAGTTAAGTCAGTGAGTTAAGTCAGCTGGCGAGCCAGCTGCCTAGCTGAGTAGCTAGTTAGTTAAGTCAGCAGGCTAGATAGTTAATTAGTTAGTTAAATAACCTAGTTAAGTAAGCTCAATGGCCAGCTGGATAGCTAAGGTAGATAAGTCAGCTGGCAAACCAGCACACTATGTAGACAGGTAGCTAGCTAAGTCAACTGGCAATCCAGTTGGATAGCTAGGTACCTAGGCAGTTAGATCAGTCAGCTAGCCAGCTGGCTAGCTAGTTAAGTCACCTAGTTAATTCAGCTGGCTATACAGG
>NW_007025258.1:0-395 GCF_000164805.1 Carlito syrichta
CATCTCTTTCCATTCCTTTCCATTGCTTACCATTCGATTTCTCGAATTTCCCTTCAATTCTTCTCCCTACAATTCCTTTCCATTTCAATGCAATCCATTCTATTTCTCTAGATTCCATTGTTTTCCTTTCCATTCCTCTCCTTTCCATTCCTTTCCACTCCATTAATCTCCATTATATTACACTCTCATCCATTCAATTACATTCTACTCCATTCCATTATACTACATTCCTTTCCTCTCCTCTCCATTCCATTCCACTACTTTCCTTTCCATTCCTTTCTTATCCTTTCCATTCCAATCTATTTCTTTCTACTCCATTCCTCTCCATTCTATTCCTCTCCATTCCATTTTCTTCAATTTTATTCATGTCCATTCCATTCCATTCCCAGCCATTC
>NW_007025259.1:0-342 GCF_000164805.1 Carlito syrichta
TGACTTAACTAGCTGGCCAGCTGGCTAACCAGCTGACTTAATTGACTAGCTACCTAGCTATCCAGCAGCCTAGCCAGCTAACAAATAGCTGACTTAACGAAATAACCTGGTGGCTAGCCGACAGACTTAACTAGCAACCTACATACATATCCCGCTGGCTTGTCAGTTGACTTAACACCATAACTGCTGAGCTAACCTGCTGGCCCACAAGCTGATTTTACTAGGTGACTCAACCAGCTAGCCAGCTGGTAGCCTTACAGACTTAACTAGATAGTTACCATGTTATGCACCTGGCTAGCCAACTGACTTAACTAACTGACTTAACTAGCTAGTCAGCTGACT
>NW_007025260.1:0-383 GCF_000164805.1 Carlito syrichta
CTCCATTCCATTTCTTTCCTCTCCATTTCATTCCTCTCAATTCCATTTCATTACACTCCACTCCATTCCATTTCACTCCACTCGATTGCATTCCATTCCTCTCAATTTCATTCCATTTCTCTCCATTCCACTCCAATCCATTCCAATCCTCTCTATTCCATTCCGTACCTCTCCATTCCATTTCATTCCATTCCATTCCATTCAATTCCAATCCATTTTTCTTCTTTCCCCTGCATTCCATTCCATTTCATTCCTCTCTAAAATCTCCCATTCCACTGTATTCCATTCCATTCCCTTCCGTTCCATTCCACTCCATTGCCTTCCATTCCTCTCCGTTCCATTCCATTACATTCCGACCGAATCAATTCCATTCCATTCTACTA
>NW_007025261.1:0-326 GCF_000164805.1 Carlito syrichta
CCCAGACCAATGCCTTCCCCCACTTTGGTGAGGGAGTTCCTGAGACTACCTGGCCACATTCCTGCCAGCTTTCCTCTCTGAGGTGAGGCTGACCTGCTGATTCGGCAATGAGGACATTTTGCCAAGAAAGGTCAGGGACACATCCCTCACCTGAGAGGCATTCTTCTCCCCAGTTCCATTTTCCTGGCTCAAAGGCCAGTCACCTTTTGTACACAGCACACACAGTTGAGAATCTGTGTACGATTCTGATGTATTTGGAGAAAGGGTGTGGCTCTGTGGCCCAGGCTCAAAATTGCAGGCTCTGGTGATCCACCCATCTCAGGCTC
>NW_007025262.1:0-604 GCF_000164805.1 Carlito syrichta
AGACTCAGGCCTGACATCCCAGTGCTCTGGGTGGCCAAGGTGAGAGGATGGACTGAGCCCCTGGTTTTGAGACCAGCCCAGGCACTGTGGAGTTACCTAGTATCTACAAGAAACCAAAAAAAAATGACCCAAGAGTGGTGGGGCATGCCTGTCGTACCTCCCACTCAGGAGGCAACAGTGGGGGGGATCGCTGAAGCCCAGCCGGTAGAGGCCATGGTGGCCGAGAGCAGGCCCCTGTGCTCCAGCCAGGGTGACAGAGTGGAATTCTGACTCTGAATAATAATATCAACCACCACCACCACCACAACCACAGGCCAGTATCAGGGATTCAGCCTCGTATCCCAGCATTACAGTGGCCCAAGCTGGTGTATGACCTGAACCTGCAGGTGTGACATCAGTCTAGGACATGGGGCGAGACCTCTTCTCAGCCATCAAAAATAAATCTAAAGATTAGCCAGGCATAGTGGCACAGGTCTGTGGTTGCAACCACTCTGGAGGCCAAGGCAGGAGGATTGCCTGAGCCCAGCAAGGGGAGTTTGTGGTGGCTTTAAGTGTGCCCCTGTGCTCTGGTCTTGGCGACAGAGCAGGATTCTGAATGCAATTA
>NW_007025264.1:0-376 GCF_000164805.1 Carlito syrichta
AGGTACCCAGCTATCCAGCTGACTTTACTACCTGAAATAACTAGCTAGCTACATAGCTAGTTATCTAGCTAGCTAGCCCACTTAACTACCTGAATTAAATAGCTGGTAGGTGACAAAACTAGCTGACTTAACTATCTACCTAGCTAGCCAGCTGAGTTTACTAGTTGAAATAACTAGCTAGTCAGCTATCTAGCTTTATAACTACCTAGCGAGTTGGCTAACCAACTGATGTAAAATGCTGACTTAACTAGCTAGCTAGCTGGTTAGCCAGCTGACTTAACTAGTTGATTAATGAGGCAGAGAGCTGGCCAGCCAAGTGACTAAACTAGCTGACTTAACTAGATTTCCACATGGCTAGGCAGCTGAATTAACTAGC
>NW_007025265.1:0-644 GCF_000164805.1 Carlito syrichta
CTCCAAAGGAGTGAGGCAAATCCACTTAAACTCAGAGTGACATCAGAGAGCCAATTTTATTTTTAAAGTTACAAGCTCTTGTTCTACTGTTAAAACTCTTTTCTAAAGCATTAACTTTAATTTTTAACTTTTGATCTATAATTTGTTGAGTAGCTAATACAATAGAAACATTCTTAGATAACTGATTAGCAAAGGTAGCTGTATGAACTTCCTTAGAGCTACAGCTGAAACTGTTACTGAAGTAGCAATAGCTATTAATGCTATAATTTTTAAAATTAAGTAGCTAAAAAAATTTTCTGTCTTTCTAACACAGCATTAACCTTATATAATGTCTGTAAACCATTTCAGCATATTAACGGGATGACAAAGATATGGGAATTATTAAATAGGGGAGTTGCTTGAGAATGACAAATTTCTTATAAAATTTGTAAATTGAATGCAATTAGTAAGATGTATTCAGTATAAGATATCTTATAAACATTAGCACAATAAATAATTTTAACAGTTTGATATTCATTTCAAACAAGAATATATAAGGAGATTGCAAGTATGTTCTAATATGGTATAACTGAGTTTGTCCAATGGATTTAGACAGGCTGACTGGCTGAAGGGCTGTGAGAGCTCTCCATAGATGAGGCTGAATA
>NW_007025266.1:0-358 GCF_000164805.1 Carlito syrichta
GAATGCAATACAAAGGAAGGAAATTGAGAAGATTTGAATGGAATGGATTGCAATGGAGAGCAATGGGATGTAATGGAATGGATAGGAATGGAATGGAATGGACTAGAATTGAATGGATTGGAATGGAGAGGAATGGAATTGAATCGAATGGAATGCAATAAATGGAATAAAATGGAATGGAAAGGAATGGAATGGAGCGGTATGGAATGGAATGGAGCGGTATGGAATGGAGTGGAAAGGCATGGAGTGGAATGGAAAGGAGAGGAATGAAGTTGAAAGGAATACAAGTGGAGGGAATGGAGAGGAATGGAATGGAATGGAAGGGAGTGGATTGGAATGGAACAGGGAGGAATGAAAT
>NW_007025267.1:0-4558 GCF_000164805.1 Carlito syrichta
TCTTAACAATGTTGATTCTTCCAATTCATGAGCATGGAATATTTTTCCATTTGTTTGTGTAATTTTTGATTTCTTTGAGCAGTGTTTTGTAGCCTGTCTGCATATCATTTTATGAAGCTAATATCACATTGATACCCAAACCGGGTAGTAGTCAAGCAAAGAAAGAGACCTTCAGGTCAATATCCTTCATGAACATAGAGGCAAAAATTCTCAACAAGATTCTAGCAAACTGGGTTTAACAACGCTTCTCCAAAATCATCCACCATGACCAAGTAAGCTTCATCTCTGGGAGTCAGGGCTGGCTCAACATCTTTAAGACCTAAAACATGATTAAATACATCAACAGATGTAAAAACAAGAGCCACATGATTATCTCATTAGATGTGGAAAAAACTTTTGATAAAATCTAGCACCCTTCTTTATAAAAACCCTTGAACATTAGGCATATATGGATTGTACCTCAAAATAGTAAGAGCCATCTATTATAAACCCACAGCCAACATACTGCTAAATAGACAGAAATTGGAACCATTTCCCTGAAAACCGGAACAAGACAAGGCTGCCCACATTCATCTCTCTTGTTCAACATCATGTTGGACATCCTAGCTAGAGCAACCAGGCAAGAGAAGGAAATCAGGGGTATCCAAATATTAAAAGAGGAAGTTAAGGTATACTTCTTTGCAGACAACATGATCCTGTTCCTTGAAACCCAAGATAATCTGGCAAAAATCTTCTTACACTAACAAGGACTTTGGCAAAGTCTCAGGTATAAAATAAGCATGGAAAAGACAGTTGCATTCCTATATACCAATAATAAACAAACAAACAATAAATAACAATCATAATCCTATTCACTATAGCCACACAAAAAAGGAGATACCTTGGCATCTTACTAATCAGAAAAGTGAAAGATCTTTACAAGAAAAACTAGGAAACAGTGATCAAGGAAACCAAAGATGACACAAACAAATGGAAAAATATTCCACACTCATGGATTGGAAGAATCAACCTTAAGATGTCCATGCTTCTCAAGGCAATCTACAGATTTAATGCAATACCCATTAAATTGCCAGCAATATCCTTCTCTGACCTGGAAACAACAATACAGCAATTCATAAGGAAACATAAACAACCACAAATAGCCCAAAGAATCCTCAGCAAAAGAAATAAAGTGGGTGAGATCACACTTCCAGACTATACACTTTATTATAAGGCTACAATAAATAATACAGCCTGATACTGGCAAAAAACCCCCCCAAAACCCCCCAAAACAAACAGGCATATAGACCAATGGAACACGATAGAGATTCTGGGAGGTAAACCTCAATCTCTCAACCAACTCATCTTTGACAAAGTCTCCACTAACAATGGCTGAGGAGAGGTGAACCTATTCAGTAAATGGTGCTGGAAAAACTGGTTGACCACATGCAGATGATAAAAACAATACCCCTACATATCACCATACACAAAAATGAACTCTAAATGGGTCAAAGCCTAAACATAAAACCTCAAACTATAAGAATCTTAGAAAATGCAGGGAATACCCTAATGGAAATTGGAACTGGCAACTAATTCCTGATCAAAGCCCCAAATTCCCATGCCATAAGAGATATGATAGATTTCACCAAATTGGAACTGGTAAACAATTCCTGATCAAAACCTCAAATTCTCATGCCATAAGAGATATCGTAGATCTCACCAAACTGAAAAGCTTCTGCAAAGCAAAGAAACAATCAAGAGAGCGGGGAGGCAGCCTACAGAATGGGAAAAATATTTGTTAATTGTATATCTGACAAAGGGTCAACATCCAAGATCTATAAGGAAATCAAACACTAAAAAAAAAAAAGACAAAAACAAAACCAAATAGCCCTATTAAAAAGTGAGCAAAAGATATGAATAAACACTTCTCAAAACAAGACATATGAGCAGCCAACAGATACTTGAAAAAATGCTCAACCTCACTAATCATCAAAGAAATGCAAATTAAAACCATACCGAGATACCACATAACTCCAGTCAGGATGACCATCATCCATAACTCAAAAAACAACAGATGATGGAGAGCATGCGAGAAAAAGAGAATACTTCTACTATGTTGGTGGGAATGTAAACTAGTACAACTTCTGTGGAAAACAGTGTGGCAATTCCCAAAAGATCTAAAAATAAATCTTTCATATGACCTCACAATCCCTCTTCTGTGAATATACCTCGAGGAACTCAAGCCATTTTATGAAAAAGATACCTGCACATGCATGTTTATTGCAACATTATTCACAATAGCAAAAACATGGGACCAACCATGCTGCACATTGAAAGAGGACTGGATAAAGAAAATGTGGTCACATACACAAGGGAATATTATGCAATCATAAAGAAGGACAAAATAATTAACCTTGCAGCAGCGCAGATGGACTTAGAGTCTGTAACACTGAGTGATCTTTCACAGAACCAAAGAACTGAGTATCACATGTTCTCACTCATGAGTGGACTTTGAACAAATATCATAACATTCAAGAAAGGGATTAGCAGGAGTGGAAAACTGCCAGGGGAAGAGGGGGGCACACCTCATTAACGAGCATACCTGGCGTCAAACCAGGTGAAGTGGGGACAAAAGTGAGGCTCAAACTTTACCCGCACTGTATCATTTATGTACCTAAACCTGAATTGCATCCCCCATCTTTAAAATAAAAAAGTTTAAAAAAGAACAAATTATAAAAAAGAAAGTATAACCATAGCATATTACTTGATTCAGGTATGAATAACCTAATCTGAATATTGGCTTAATGAAATTTGGTGCTATAGCTATATTGCAGGCTGAAGCAAAGAGTGGACAAAGTAGTTAGATATTTTATATAATAGAAAACAGTCGATAAAACAAAAATCAGAAAAAGACTGGACACGGTGTTTCACCCCAGTAATAATCCTAGCAGTTCAGGAGGCCAAGATCAGAGGATTGCTTGAGCCTAGGAGTTGAGACTAGCCTGGGCAACATAGCAAGACCTCATCTATACAACAACAGCAACAATAACAACAACAACAACAAAGCTGAACATGGCAGTTCATGCCTGTAATCCCAGCTATTGAAGAGGCTGAGGAGGATGGAGATAGTCTGAGTCCAGGAGGTTGCGGTCGCAGTGAGCCATGTTCATACCATTGCACACCAGCCTGCGAGACCCCAACTCAAAAAAAAAAATCAGAGAACAGTAACAGACATGTTATCTATCAGTATGGATTCATACAACAGAATAAAAATAGACATAGTTGCCCAGCTATTAGAGATTACAAGTAGGGGAGACACAAGAGGAGAACTGTTTACCATTATAGCCTTCATAGTAGAATTGCATTTTAAAAATTATTTGAGAGCATTACTTTGTATAAAAATAAACCTCAAGTAAAAATGCTCTGATATTCTCAGCAGCTTAGTGCTCCAGCAAGGTGTATCACAAGAGCATTTAAAAATGGGTAGAAGCACCCTGTTAAGGCAGAGCATGACACGGTGCTTTAATAAAGCCTATCTGAGGATCTGCCATATTAACTCTTCTTCTGTCTGTACCAAGTTATACACAGAACAACAGTCTGCATCATCCAGGAACTTCTTAGAAACGCGACTCCTTGGCCCCAACTGAAGTCTATTAAACCAGAAACTTAAGACAGAACCAGGGAAATGTGTATTCACAGTTCTTTGGGTGATTTGGGGCTCACTAAAGAATAAGACTCTCTAATCCATATGAATAGGAAAGTGCCACAATTATCACCTTTAAAAAATGTCAAACTCATTGGTATAACAAGTGCTGGAATCTACTGAAAATCTTTTTCACATCAAGGACTGAAGAGCAATATGAAGATGAGTTGTACTTGTGTTCTTTCCACCTAGTAAAAATGTGTGTGAATCAATCCCAGCACATCTATCTGGAACTACCTTGGTTCTGAAAGATTAGTCATCCAGCAAATGATTCATCAGATGATGAATCATTTCATCATGTCCTGATCTTTCCTTTCTCATGAGCAGTCTCCAGTGCCCAGACCGCTTTACTTCTCTCCTGGATTATATTGTGTATCCTCTGTTTGATTACCTTAGTACAGATTCATTATCTATGACCTTGTAAAGTTAATATGAAGAATATTGTACCTTCATGAGGCTTATATTTCAGACCCATCATTAGGTGGGCCATTTTTTTGTGAGCACCCTTTGTTTTCACCTTGAGGATGTTTTATTCAATGTGATTTGGCTACAGATAATTAATTTGAAAAACTATCAGGAATGGAGGAGACAGAACCCATTAAATATATACCACATGTAATAGTTAGAGCTGAATCCCAGAATCTACTGAAAGCTAATAGCCTCTAGAATGGGTCATGAGAAAAAGTTTCCAAGGATAAACCATTACTTGCAGACAAGGTGTTTACCTGAGGTAACAAACTAAAACACCTTCTGGGATCAGGGATGTGATCCAAATGGGTAAAAACTAAGATGTACTACTCTAGAGAGTGATAGGCACTGGGATGCCTGACTACTGTGATTAGCCTTTAGTCATCTTCAAACTCTTCTCAAGGGCTG
>NW_007025268.1:0-300 GCF_000164805.1 Carlito syrichta
ATATTGTGGGGTACAGTTAAGGGTTAGTTATACAAATATGCTTTGTTCAGGCACCCTTGTAGATAAGAGGTGTCTCCCCATCCCAAGATAGATATTGACTACCGTTAATCCCATCTCCCTTCCCCTCCCTGACCCCCCCCATAGTTTCCCACCACTGTCAAACCTTTTCTTATAGTATTTCGATAGATGTTCAAGGTCTACTATATGAGTGAGATCATGTGATACTAAGATCTTTGTTTCTGTGAGAGGTCACTCAGTATTATAGACTCTAGTTCCATCCAGATTGCTGCAAAATTCATG
>NW_007025269.1:0-1093 GCF_000164805.1 Carlito syrichta
GCAAAATTAAAACCACAGTGAAATACCACCTCACATCAGTCAGAATGGCCATGATTAGAAACTCAAAAAATAGATGCCGACATGGATGCGGAGAAAAGGGAACACTAACACTGTTGGTGGAAGTGTAAGTTCGGACAACCTCTACGGAAGGTGATATGCAGCTTCACAAAGAAATAAAAGTAGATCTAACATGAGATCCCACTACTAGGTATCTACCTAATGGGACAGAGGTTGTCACATAACAAAGACACCTATGCGCACGTGTTCACTGCAGCACAATTCACCATTGCAAAGATGTGAAATTTATTGACATGTCCATCAACCGTTAAGTGGATAATGAATATGTGGTGTATATATATATATATATATATATACCATGGAATACTATACAGCCATGAAAAAGAATGAAATTGTGTCCTTTGCAGCAACATGGATGGAGCTGAAGACCATCATCCTAAGTAAACTGACTCAGAAACAGAAAACCAAACACATGTGGGAGCTAAACAGTCACAAGGATGGAAATAACAGGCACTGTAGACACTTATAAGGGGGGAAGGACCTAAGGTTCAGAAACTATCTGCAGGGTACAATGTTCACTATCTGGGAAATGGGCTGCCTGAGACCCAGTTCCCACCACTACACAATATATCCACGTAACATGTACCCATGTATTCCCCCCAAATCTAAAATTTTTAAATTGAATAGAAAAAAAAGATCACCCCATCTATTTGGACATATATCTGCTCATTAAGTAACTTTTAAAAATCTTTTTTTTTTGAGTTGGAGTCTCACTCGGTCGCCCAGACTGGAGTGCAGCGGCCGCTCCCGGCCACCGCAGCCTTGCCTGCTGGGTTCCGGCGATCCTTCCGCCTCAGCCTTCTGAGTAGCCGGAGTTACAGGCATGCACTACCATGCCCAGCTGATTTTTTGATTTATTGTAGAGATGAGGTCTCATCTGCCCAGGCGGGTCTTGAACCCACGGGCTCAGGCAATCCACTCTCCTCAGCCTCCCAATGCACGGGATTACAGGCTGAGCCACCAAGCCTGGCTAAACATCATTTTTAATTGTGGTAAAACACACATGATAGAAATT
>NW_007025270.1:0-366 GCF_000164805.1 Carlito syrichta
TATCCCTCTCCATTCCATTTCTCTGCAATCCATTTCATTCCTCTCCATTCTACTCTATTCCTCTCCTGTCCATTGCTTTCCTCTCTATTGCATTCCATTCAATCCCTCTCCATTCCACTTAATTCCTTTCAAATCCCTTCCTCGCCATTCCAGTCCATTCCATTCCATTTCTTTCCTTTCCTCTCTATTCCATACCTTGCCTTTCCATTCCCTTCCATTATTCTCAATTCCATTCAATACCTTTCGTTTCCTTACCACCCCTCTCCATTCCATTCCATTTCATTCCTCTCCATTTTATTCTACTTCTCTTCATTCCATTCTTCTCCATTCCATTCCATTCCTTTCCATACCATTCCATTTCATTCC
>NW_007025271.1:0-406 GCF_000164805.1 Carlito syrichta
AGCTAAGATTGACCATGTCCTCGGCCATAAATCAAGCATAAAACATTTCATAAGATTGAAATTCTGCCAGGCACCTTCTTAGACCACAGTAGAATAAAAACAATTATCAACAGCAACAAAGTTCCCACCAGACCCACAAAGGCATGGACACCAAACAGCATGATGCTAAGCAATTTCTGTGTCAACATGGAAATTAAAACAGTTTAAAAGATACCTGGAAACAAGTAAAAATGAAGAAACATCTTACCAAAACCTCTGGGATGCCATGAGAACACTGCTAAGAGGGGAATTCATATCGCTTATATAAACACACATGAAGAAAATGGAAAGATCACAAGTTACCAGTCTAACAAGTCACCTAAGGAAACTGGAAAAGTAAGACCACCAAAACCCTAACTTCAGCAGA
>NW_007025272.1:0-692 GCF_000164805.1 Carlito syrichta
CAATTGTGTCCTCGTGCCGCAGGCTAAGCCAAAGAGCCAGACTCTGTCTCCAAAAACATTTTCAACTGTGCATTTTGTGTTCACAGGGTGACTGGATTTACAGTCAGGAAAATTGGATTGGGGGTGAAGAAATATCCCCGGGTGAGGGATGTGTCCCTGGCCTTTCTTGGCAGAGGTCCTTGTTGAGGAATCGGAGGGTCAGCCTGCTTGGCACATTTCTCACCTTGGAGAGGACAGCCAGCAGGAATCCGGCCAGGGAGCATCGGGAATTCCCTCACCAAATAGGGGGCAGCCATTGGGGAGTGGGCTGGGCTGGTAGGTGCTGAGCTTGGCAGACACTCACATGTGGTGGGGGCGGTGGTGGAAGGACTGAGAGAAATTTTGCAAGAGAGTGAATTTATCTTTCTTTCTTTTTTCTTTCTTTGTCTTTGTTTCTTTGTTTCTATGTTTCTTTGTTTCTTTCTTTCTTTCTTTCCTTCTTTCCTTCTTTTCTTTCCTCACTAGGTTGCCCAGGCTGCTCTCAATCACCCCAATTTGGGCCATCCTCTCGGCCTGGGGTTCCCAAACTGCTGCAAGCACAGGCTTTCCATTTAGACAATATCCAAGTCTTTCTGCTTGGTCTTGAACTCTGGGCTGGAGGCAGTCCTCCCAACGAGGACTGCCTTCACCCAAGGTTTTCTGGGTTTTGCTTG
>NW_007025273.1:0-405 GCF_000164805.1 Carlito syrichta
AAGATTAACTTTGCTGACTTTGTCTTCTCAGAAACACAGACTCCTTAAGCATGACCAGTTTGGGCCTAATGTAATTTGTCTTTTTAGAAACCCAGACTTCTCAAGCATGACCAGTACCAACCCATTGTGTACTCAGTGCATGGTGACCAGGACTCCCCTCAGGGTTTTCTGTCCAGGCTTCCTGGTACCAGGCATCAGAGGTATCTAATAGCTTTTATCAGTAGGGCCTGGCAGAAGCAGCAATCAAGCTTGCCTAGAGTAAAGGGAGTTTACAAGGCCTAAGATATCATGCATTGGGCAAGAATTGTACTAAGTCACGAAACTTGTGATTACAAAAGTTATGCAGATTGCAAGACTTGTGACAACTCAAAAGGGGCAACAGGTGCACTGTTTACAGGGAAGTCA
>NW_007025274.1:0-347 GCF_000164805.1 Carlito syrichta
ATTTAGAGGAATGGAATTGAGAGTAATTGGATGAAGAGTAATGAGATGAAATGGAATGGAGAAGAAATAAATGCAATGGAGAATAATGGAAAGGAAAGGAATGGAGGGGAGAGGAATGGAATGGAGTGCAATGAGAAAGAATGGAATGTAATGGAGAGGAATTGAGAGGAACAAAAGTTAATCAAATGGAAAGAGAGAAATGGAATTGAATGGAATGGAGAAGAGTAGAATGGAGTTGATTGGACTGGAATAAAATGCAGAGGAACGGAATGAAATGAAATGGAGAGTATTGGAATGGAATGGAGAATATTGGACGAGTGGAATAGCATGGAATGGAATGAAGAGGA
>NW_007025275.1:0-338 GCF_000164805.1 Carlito syrichta
CTGTAGAATGCCTTGGGTAGGATGGACGTCTTGGCAGTATTGATTCTTCTGATCCATGAGTATGGAATGTTTTTCCATTTGTTTGTGTTATCCTTGGTTTCTTTGAGCATTGTACTGTAGTTCTCATAAAGATCTTTGACTTCTCTGGTTAGGTAGATGCCAAGGGTTTGTTTTTGTTTTTTTTTTTTTTATTTTGTGGCTATTGTGAAAGGAATTGCGCTTTTTATTTGGTTCTCTGTCTGCTTGTTGCTGATGTGTAGAAATGCAACAGTCGTTTGCACATTGATTTTGTACCCTGAGACTTTACCAAAGTCAATTATCAGTGCAAGCAGGTTTTT
>NW_007025276.1:0-537 GCF_000164805.1 Carlito syrichta
CTTTGGAATTTACAAGGTGGTGTTCAGAAAAATCAGATCTTTCAAAGAACAAATTGTTTCCAGGAACTGCAGGGTTGTAAACCATCAACTTCAGAAAAGGGGTTTTGGATAGGTCCTTGAATTAGTTACTCTTTTGCATTTCCATGAGAGCCATCAGTCTCTGGCCATTTGGCCTTTTCAAACAAAACTAGCCTGGTGGGTCTTTAAAGCTTGCCACTTGGCTTTCAAAAGGAAATACCTTTAACTGCTACCAACCCCTCTCCTGCCACATCATTCCCCCCTTGATGCTTGATCTTTTATAGATTTAAAGCATCATTATTCTTAATTTGGTACATTAACATTATATGGGCCGCAGTTTTTCACTTAACAACTGTTTCCACAAACTTAGAAATGGCGTTTATAATTCTTGGGACTATGCAAGAGAGAATAAGACAGGATCCCAGCCGGGCTTGGTGGCCCAGCCTGTAATCCCACGCCTTGGGAGGCTGAAGTGAGTGGATTGCCTGAGCCTGCGGGTTTGAGACCTGCCTGGGCAAC
>NW_007025277.1:0-356 GCF_000164805.1 Carlito syrichta
CATTCCATTCGAATCTTTTCATTCCATTCCATTCCATTCCATTCCCCTCCATTCCATTCAATTCCATTCTTCTCCTTTCCATTCTTCTCCATTCCTTTGCTTTCAATTCCTTTCCATTCTATTCAACTCCTCTCCATTCCTTTCCATTCCATTCCAATCCATTCCATTCCGTTCCTAGCATTCCATTTTATTTTTTCCATACTTCTCCATTATTTCATTCCATTCCATTCCATTCCTTTCCATTTCTCTCCATTTCATTCCATTCCATTCAATTCCCTTCCTGTCCATTCCTTTCCTTTACTCTCCATTACATCCCATTCCATTCCTCACAATTCCATTCCATTCAATTTCATTCC
>NW_007025278.1:0-307 GCF_000164805.1 Carlito syrichta
TCTGCCTCAGCCTTCTGAGTAGCTGGAATTACAGGCATGTGCTACCATGCCCGGCTGATTTTTTGATTTACTGTAGAGATGACGTCTCTCCAAGTTGCCCAGGTGGGTCTCAAACCTGCGGGCTCAAGCACTCATCTCAGCCTCCCAAAGCGTGGGATTACAGGCTGAGCCACCAAGATCGGTTCACTTTTTTTTTTAAGACAGAGTTTCACTCCATCCCCTAGGCTTGAGTGCTGTGGCACAGTCACAGCCACCACAACCTCGACCCGCTGGGCTCCAGCTATCCTTCTGCCTCAGCCTTCCAAGT
>NW_007025279.1:0-425 GCF_000164805.1 Carlito syrichta
ATTTCATTCCTTTCTATTCCATTACTCTCAATACCTTTCCATTCCTTTCGATTCCATTCCTCTCAATTCCATTCCATTCCTATCCATTCCATTCCTCTCAATTCCATTCCATTCCTATCCATTCCATTCCCTTATAGTGCTCTCCATTCCATTGCATTGCAAACATTCCATTTGATTCCATTTCATTCCTCTCCTTTCCATTTCTCTCTGTTCCATTTCTCACCATTCCATTTCTCTCCATTCCATTACTTTCCGTTCTATTTCTCTCCATTCTATTTCTCTCCAATCCATTCCACTCCATTCCATTCCATTCCATTCCTTTCCTTTTGCCTTCCTCTTCATTTCCCTCTATTCCATTCCTCACGATTCCATTTCACTTTATTTTATTCCATTCCCTTCCTTTCCATTCCATTTAATTCATATCC
>NW_007025280.1:0-347 GCF_000164805.1 Carlito syrichta
CTTAGGTTCAACAAAGTATAGACAGCTGTGCAGAAATATGATTGGACAAAAAGGACATGATCTAATGCTAATAGACCGAGTGGGGAAACCCAGCAAGAGCTTTCCTTCTAGATTCTTCCTAACCTCTCTGGGTCTTCCTTCCTTCCTTCCTTCCTTCCTTCCTTCCTTCCTTCTTTTCTTCCTTCCTGTCTTCCTTCCAGACCTGGGGAAGACCTTCTCTGGAATGGGGGTCCTATGACCTACAGTCAAACTTTAGCTTAGACTATTGCTTTATGGCCAGTTTCTACACAGAAAGGTGGAGCAAAAGTTAGAGTATTATTTTGAGGTTTTATGGCTGGCTTTGGGGG
>NW_007025281.1:0-780 GCF_000164805.1 Carlito syrichta
GGTGGCTGAATGAAACGCAATTGTATACCTAACCCTTAACTGTACCCCACAACTTCACAATAAAAAAATAAAAATAAATTAAAAAATTAAAAATGGGCATTTGTAGTTAAACTAATTGGCATTCATTTTTTGACTTGACAATGGATGGCATTTAGGACTGAATCTGAGACTTGCATTTGCTGTTTTAGGGCAAGACTTTCTAGTTTCTTTAAGTTTTTTGGATGCCACCGCAGAAAGTTATGAATACTTATGGCCCAGCCTCATGGACACAAGATGAGTGTCAAAAATGCTGCATGCCTAAATTACATTATCAGGTTACAAACTGTCTTAAAAATTACAACTAATCAAACAGTCACGGGTTTTGAGCTTGTTCCTCAGCAGCAAGCCCAAATGCGCACAGCTAGTTATCAAAACCACTTAGCTTTGAACTACCTGCTGGCGAAAAAAAAAAAGTATGTGATAAATTTAATAACTCTAACTGTTGTTTACAAATAGATAATAATTGATATAGCCACCAATGTTAAAAAAAAAAAAAAAAACTTGCTCTTGTCCCAGTGCAAATCTGGCAACACATAAAAATCAGCAATTAATTTAAAAACATGTTCTCGGGTATAGAAAAACTTAAGTATATTGTTAAATTTATACTCCTATTGATAAGATCCTGTCTTATCCTCCCTTGCATAGTCCCAATAATTATAAACGCCATTTCTAAGTTTGTAAAAAGTTGTTTAACAAAAAACTGCAGCCCATATAATGTTAATGCAACAAATTAAAAATAAT
>NW_007025282.1:0-393 GCF_000164805.1 Carlito syrichta
ATGTCACCCAGATTCCTTATTCTTTCTTAGGAAAAGTGAGTGCAGTTGCCTGTATATGAGTATTTAATTTCCTTGGTTATGCTTCAAGAACCCAAATTTGTGTTTAGCCCTTAGCAAGACACCCTGAAGTTTTTTTGGGGGATGGAAGAAACCTGTAACCATGATTCCTTATTCTCCTTTAACAATACACAGTGCAGTTTCCAGTATATGAGGACTGCCATTATCCAGATTCCTACTCCCAAAACCTGAATGTTGGTTACTTCTTAGCAAGATGCTCTGTAGGTTTTTGGGATGGAGGTCTCGTGTAAGCAAGATTCCTTATCCTTGCGTAGCAACAGGTCGTGTAGTGTTCTGTATATGAGGACTCCCATTACTGAAATTCATGCTTCATTC
>NW_007025283.1:0-770 GCF_000164805.1 Carlito syrichta
AGGTTTTACATTTAGGTTTCTGATCCATTTAGAGTTAATTTTTGTGTATGGGGACAGATAAGGGTCTTGTTTGAATCTTCTGCATGTGGTCACCCAGTTTTCCCAGTACCATTTACTGAATAGGTTCTCCTCTCCCCCGTAATAGGTGGTGGAGGCTTTGTTGAAGATGAGTTGGTTGAGGAATTGAGGTTTAGCTTCTGGAATCTCAATTCTATTCCATTGTTCTATATGCCTGTTTTTGTACCAATACCAGGCTGTTTTGATTATTGTAGCTTTATAGTAAAGTTTGAAGTCTGGTAATATGATACCACCTGCTTTGTTTTTTGTTTTTGTTTTTTTGCTGAGGATTGTTCTGGCTATTTTTGGTCATTTGTGTTTCCATATGAATTCCTGTATTGTTTTCTTCTATGTCTGAGAAGAATGTTGCTGGTAATTTGATGGGTATGGTATTAAATCTGTAGTTTGCCTTAGGAAGGATGGACATCTTCACAATGTTGATTCTTCCAATCCATGAGCATGGGATATTTTTCCACTTGTTTGTGTCATCTTTGATTTCTTTGAGCAGTGTTTTGTAGTTTTCATTGTAAAGGTCTTTCATGTCTCTGGTTAGGAAGATGCCAAGGTATTTCATTTTTTTTGTGCTACTGTGAATGGAATTGTGCTTTTTATTTGGGTTTCTGTTTATTTATTATTGGTGTAAAGAAGTGCGCTTGTCTTTTGCACATTTATTTTATATCCTGAGACTTTGCCAAAGTCCTTTATCAGTGTAA
>NW_007025283.1:1967-76301 GCF_000164805.1 Carlito syrichta
TGTTTCATTGATTTTTTGTATTATCTTTTTGTCTTCTATGTCCTGGATTTTGGCTTTTATTTTGGTGCTCTGGATTCTTCTGCTGAAATTAGGGTTTTTGTGGTCTTGCTTTTCCAACTTCCTTAGGTGACTTGTTAGGCTATTAATTTGTGATCCTTCCATTTTCTTCATGTACGTTTGTAGGGATATAAATTCCCCTCTTACGACAGCTTTCATGGCATCCCAGAGATTTTTGTAAGATGTTTCTTCAATTTCATTTGTTTCCAGGTATCTTTTAATCACTGTTTTGATTTCATTGTTGACTCAGGAGTTGTTTAGCATCATGCTATTTAGTGTCCATGTCTTTGTGGGTTTTGGGGGACCTTGTTGGTGTTAATGTATATTTTTATTCCTTTGTGGTTCGAGAAGGTACATGGTAAAATTTTGATCCTTTTAAATTTGCTTATACTTGATTTATGGCCAAGTATGTGGTCGATTTTAGAGTACGTTCCATGTAGTGATGAGTAGAATGCATATTCTGTGGTCTTTGGATGGAGTGTTCTTTAGGTATCAATTAAGTTTATTTGGTCCAGAGTCACATTGAGGTTTTGGATCGTATTGCTGATTTTTTGTCCTGATTATCTGTCTAGGATTGTGCGTGGGGTATTGAAGGCCCCAGCTATGATGGTGTTGGATCAATATCTTTTTTAAGTTTACCTAGAAGCTGCTTTATAAAAGTTGGTGCTCTTATGTTGGGTGCATATATGTTTAAGATGAATATTTCTTGTTGATGGATTAAACCTTTTATCATTATGTAGTGGCCTTCTGCATTTTTTTTTTTGATTTTTGATAGCTTAAAGGATATTTTGTCTGAGATTAAGATCGTGACTCCTTCTTTCTTTTGTGTTCTGTTCACCTGAAAATTTGTTTCCCGTCCTCTTACTTTGAGTTGGTGAGTGTCCTTTCTAGTGAGGTGAGTCTCTTGAAGGCAATAAATTGTTGCCTGGTGATATTTTATCCATTTTGGCATTCTATGTCTTTTCAGTGGTGCATTTAGTCCATTCACATTCAAGCTAATTATTGAAATATGAGAGTTGATCCCTATCATAATGTTCTTAGAGTTGTCATTCTTTGTGTTTGTGTGTTGTCTTTCTTTTGGTTCTGGAGTTGGTTCATGTGTGTTTTTAATCTTTTGCCTGTACTCTTGTGAAGAATGTTGTTGTTCTTTTTTCCTTTTCTTCTGTGTTCAATACTTTCTTAAGTGTTTCTTATAGAGGACTTCTGGTGGCAGCATAGGTTCTTAGGGATTGCATATCTGGGAAAGATTTCAATTCTCCCTCCCTGATGAAACTTAGCTTAGCTGTGTAGGTTATTCTTGGTTGAAATCTTTTAGAACTTTGAAGATAGGGCTCCAAGCTCTTCTAGCCTGGAAGGTTTCTGTAGATAAATCTGCTGCTATTCTAATTGGTCTTCCCTGATAGGAAGTCTGACCTTTTTCTCTTGCTGCCTTTAGGATTTTTTCTTTTATACATACTTTGTTTAGGTGAATTATTATGTGTCTGGGAGTTAGTCTTCTTATTTGTTGTCTTGCAGGGGTTCTCTGAATCTCTTGTGTTTGAATTTTTGCATCACTGATGAGATGAGGGAAGTTTTTTTGAATAATTTCATGAAATGTTCCAGTGTGGCCTCTATTTCTCTCTCTGCCTCAAGAAGGCCAATTACTCTTAGATTGGGTCTCTTGAAGTAATCATTCATCTCTTGAAGGTTTTGTTCTGTCTTTTTGAGCTTCATTTCTATGTTTTTGACAGTTTGGGTTAGTTCTGTGTTTTGGTCTTGGAGTTCTGAGACTCTTTCTTCTGCTTGGCTAATTCTGCTTTCCATGCTTATTAGTTTATTATTCACTTCCATCTCCGTATTCTTTACTGCCATTATTTCTGACATCAGCTCCTTCCTATTCTCCTCTTGTCTCTCCTCAATTTTTTTTATTCGCTCTATTAATGTCTTGATGTCTGGGTTTGTTTCATGTGACCAGTCATTCTGGGGGCTCTTCGTTGTTTGTGTTCCGAAGTCTGTTTTCTCAATGTCTGTCCTCCCAGGGGTCTGTGTGAGACCTATATTCTTCTTTTGGTTTTTCTTCATTTGTGTGGTTTTTTCCCCCTCCCTACTTTTTCCTTCCCTCCACGTCACCGTCTTCTTTAATTCTATTATTAAAGAGGTGGAGGGGTTGTTTGTACTTCTGTTTGTTCAATCTCCTATTCTTCTTTACGTATGTCCTCTTACTTTGTTCAATTCTGGAGTTGCTCTGTAGACTGGAAGTGGTCCTTTTTGCAGTTTGAGATTTACTTAAGGGGGAGCTGTGATTCAAAATCTATCTGCAGGTCCTGGTATCTGGCGACAGGTGTATGGATAATCTGAAACCCACTTCCCACTGCCTTGGAATCTGTCCACGCAGTGTGGTTGTAGGTTTACTACCTGAAATAAAATGAGGTTAACAGAGGGAAGAGAATGGAGCAGTGGGGGGAAGAGGGGGGTGGAGAGAGAGAGGAGTAAGGGTGAGAACAGACGAATGTACCAACAAATGGAGAGAGAGACAAAAATTGAAACATATAAAAACAATAAACCACAGCTACAAACCAACCAACTCCCATACAAAAAAAACTAAAACATACAATGTTGCTAACATACAAGTTTACCAACCTCATTATTGGTGTGCTATTCCTCTATACAAAGATGGAGTTTACAGAGAAAAGAAAAGAAGGGAAAAGGAGAAAAAAAGGGGGGGAGGGACAAAACAGAAGAAATAGAATCAAGTCAGTAGACTAACAGAACCAATCAAGCACATACTGAGACTTTTCGTTTAAGTTGAATGTCCTTTCAGCTCTGATTTCTAGCTGTCTTTTCAGGCTGGTAAGTTTGTTCACATTTAGGGTCTGTTGTCCCTGGCCTGCTGTGAAGGGCAGTTCAGATCATCACTCAGTTCACTACTGCCCTGTTCACGACTCAGATCTGGCCTGTGTCTGTCAGGCTTCTGTATTTCCCCTTTCGGTGTTGTTACCTTGAATCGCCAGCAGGTGGTGCTATCCCATCGCTCCAGATGGTCTTTACCTCAGCTGCTTGCCCGCCGGTAAGGGGAGGGAGATGTTACCTCAAGGCACACTGGAGGAGACCCACGGCCTAGCAGGACTTCATGGTGGCAGTAGACCTCAGCAGATCTTGCTCGTAGGGGCTTCAAGGTCTGAAGTCGTGGATTGCCTCAGGCACGGCCGTGCATTGTGGAATGGCTGCCTCTGCGGCAGCAGCAGCAGCAGCAGTGGTGGCTCACCTCAGGCACAGGTGGTGTGATGTGTAATGGCTGTCTCGTGGGCGGTGGTGGTGGCAGCTGCAGCTGCGGCTTGCCTCAGGCACTGGCGGTGCAATATGGAATGGCTGCGGCAGCCACGGCAGCCACAGTAGCTGCCCAGAGTGCGGTGATGCCTCAGCAAAGTCTACAGCTGAGCTCCATGTGAAGATCAGGCTGCCCACGATGGGATCTGCAGCCTCTGGGGAGAAAACCAGAGTCTCTTTGTGTTCTCTTCTGTGGAGATTCTCACAGACCCAGCTGCTCCGTCGTCATCTTGCCGGAAGTTCAACAACACATTTCTTGCTCTGTTGATTTCTTCAATTATTTGTTATCAAGTTTATTGATGTCTCCTATTATCCATGTTATTTTCACTATTTGTTCTTTTTTTACCTTAACTTTAAAAAATAAAGTATAGATTATTTATTTTATGCCATTATTTTTATCTAATATAAGAATTAAGGATATAAATTTTCCTTTGAGGACTGCTATAGTTACCGCTCATAAATTGTGTTGTATGTGTTGTAATTATTCATTAAAAATGTCTTCTAATTTTCTTGTGATTTCTTCTTTGACTCAAGTGTATGAAATGTGTGTTCCTTAATTTTAAAATATTGTTTATTTTGCTACATGGATTATTATTATTAATTTCTAATATAATATAGTTTTGGTCAAAGAATATAATCTATGTAATTTCAATTCTGTGAATTTATTGAGCCCCTTTAAAAATAATCCAGTATTTGATCCATCTGTCTGGAAGTTTCATATACACTTGAATGGAATATACATTTTGTGAAATTGGTTGACAGTATTATTCAAATCTTCTCTATTCTTATTAATTTTTCCTATTTTATCAGTTACTAATAGATGGTTGTTGTCATCTCTAATTCTAATTGTTGGTCTGTTTCTCCTGTTTAAATTTGTCAAGTATTGCAGCTGGACTTGGTGGCTCATGCCTTTAATCCCAGAACTTTGGGAGGCCTAAGAAGAATCACTTGAGCCCACGAGTTCGACATCAGCCTGGGCAACATAGTGAGACTTTGTCTCTACAAAAATATAAAAATCAGCTAAGCATGGTGGCACATACCTATGGTCCCAGTTACTCAGCAGGCTGAGGTGGGAGACTGTGGCAGAAAGATCTCTTGGCTAAGGAAGTCAAGGCTGGGGTGAGCTGGAATCATGTCACTGCACTCTAACCTGGGCAACAGAGTGAGTCTCTGTTTAAAAAATCAATCAAGAATTGCTTCTTTATAATTTAAACTTATGTTATGAATTGAACAATTATTTAGGATTGTCATGTCTCCCAGATAAGTTGACCATTTTGTCACTACGAAATGTCCCTCCTTTCTCTGGTAATAGTCTTGAAGCCAGCATTGTTTAAGGGAGACTCTTTAGCTTTCTTATGCTTTATATTTGCATGGTATAACTTTTTCAAATGTTTTAGTTTTAACCTCAGTGTATCTTTACATTAAAGTACAATTCTTTTCTTCAGTTTTTTATATTTTATGTTTATTTTTATGATATCCTTTATGCTTTTTTAATTTTTATTTTTAAAGATTTAGAGGTTACAAATGCAATTTTTTGCCTGAATATAATACATAGCATTGAAGTCTGGCCTTTAGTATAACCATTTCCCAAATAATTCCTCACACCCATCACACCCACTTTTTGGAATCTCCAATGTCTATTCTTCTCTGTATGTCCATGTGTACACTTGGTTCAGCTTCCACTTATAAGTGAGAACATGTAGTATTTGATAAAGTACAATTCTTTTTTTTTCCGTGGGAAAGCAGGATTTATTGAGAGGACAGAAAAGCTCCCAGAGTGGGAGGAAAACCAAGAGGGTTGCCCAGTAAAGTACAATTCTTATAAACAGTGTACAATTGAATCTTGCTTTTTTGCCCAGCCTGACCAGTTCCAAGTGGTTGTGGTGATTTCATGTTGCTTAGCAGAAGTGACAATTTTTAACATTCTTCTATATCTTAAGCAGATGCACAACTCAGATTGGGTAACTCTTTAATTTTTATTTAACTTAAAAATGATCTTCATATGACACCATCCATGACCTTTTCAGGCATTGGTGGGTCTCCTTTCAGTGTTTTCCAATAGCACCCTGCACTTCTTTCAACTGCAGCACTATATCACATAATCTATGTTATAGTTTTCTGTTACATACACTAGATTAAAACGTTGTGAGAAGTGACCAAATTTTATTTGTTGTTGTAAACTTGATATCTAGTGCAAGTCTTGGCCCAGAGTATAGGCTTAACTTATACTAGTTGAGTAAATGGATGAATCAGTAAATGCCTTAAAAGAAGTAAACTAACCATGTAACGTTTAGTATACATGTATGTATCTGCAAGTATGTGTATGTGTGTGTGCATGTGTGTTTATGAGTATGTGAAATTTTTTGAGATCTGAGATGAGAGGATATATTAGTGAAGATATTGAAGAGATGAAATATGAATTGGATCACACGGTAAGACTAAAATATTTTGTTGTAGATGTAATAAGATACATCAAACCATTCAAAATTTTTCTCTTAGAATGCAATAGTTTCTCCATATGAAAGTTTCTCAAAAAATTTAAAATAGAACTGCCATATAATCTAGCAGTCTCACTAATGGGTATATATCCAACGGATGTGAAATCAGTAGGTTGAGAAGATATCTTCACTCCCATGTTCACTGCAGCAATATTCACAATAGTCAAGATAATGCAATCAACTGAGAAGTGTCCATCAGTTGAAGGACTGATAAAGAAAATGTGGTTATACAAGCAATAGTATACCATTCAGCATTAAAAAAGAAGAAAATACTGGAATTTTTGGCAACATGGATGAATCTGGAGGTCATTATGTTAAGTGAAATAAACCAAGTACAGAAAGACAAATGCTACATGGTCTTACTTATATGTGGAATCTAAAAAGTTGAACTCATAGAAGCAGGAAGTAGAATGGTGGTCACCAGGGCTGAGGGTGGGGAGATTGAAGAAACACTGATTAAAGAATATAATATTTCAGTTATCTGAGAGGAATAAGTTCAAGCGATCTAGTGAACAACATGATATCTATAGTTAATAACAATATATTATATTCTTGGATACATCCCACTATATATATATATTTACATATATATATCATGTTGTCCACAATAACATCTATAATTTTTATTTGTCAAATAAATAAATACTTTAAAAAAATACAATAATTTCTCAAAAACTGTCCTAGGATTCAAGAGGGCAGATCCCAAGTCTGTGTTGTTTTTGCTGTATTTTTGGAATCCAGGATAGGGCCTGATATAATGTGGGTTTCTTTCTTCAAATCTGTCTGTCTATCCACTTAACATACATATATGTTTATAAAGAAATATAAATATATACAATTTTAAAATGAATAAATGTTAGTGACAGAAGATGTGAAATCATCTTATATTATTTAGAGGTAAACTCAAGTTCAGAGAGGTGAGATGATTTGTCCAATGTCACACAGCTAGTTAGTAACAGAAACAGACTTGCAGACTTCTAGATCAGTACTTGTCTCATTTCACCATACATGTCTTTGTCATGATGTAGTTCTGCAACCTTGGTATATTAATATTGCCTTTGGACTTCACTTTTGATTCAGCTGGAATAATAGGGACTAGATTTATCTTTCCACTTGAAACAATCACAAACAACTGAATATAATATATAAAACAGTAGCTTTCATGGTACAATAGCTTTCATGGAACATAAAAGAACAGTGGTCTCTTAGCAATGGGAAGCAAAGGAGGTGAGCCTTACAATTGTCCAGCTCACTGTCTTGACAGGGCCTTGAAACCGTGGTACAGAGATGATGAAATCAGACGGAAGTAAGTGCAGGTGACTACAAAGAGCTGGGAAGATAGAGTTGTGAGTATGGGGTGACTAAGGTATTGAGAGTTCACAGAACGATGGGCTGAAGAGAAGAGAGATACACAGAGAACTCCAAAGATCTGCAGGTAATCACACTTTGTATTCAACAGAGTACTGATCAAAATGTGTGTGAGGAAACTGCCTGAGATGAGGAAAGACTAGCCAAAAAGATTGGAGGGAATGCTCCAGGTATTATAAAAATACAAAACAACCACCACCACCACCACCACCACAACAAAACACAAAAACTTGTTTCCCCATCAGACTGAAGAACTTACAACTCATGGGAATTGGGCACAGTATACAGAGAGTCATGCCTTAGTGGTAGGAAATCAGCCCTACATTAGCACTGCTATAGTCTTGCCTAGTAAATCATAAAGGCAAGACCCAAAGGGATCTAATTGATTCTAAGTAGCTGAAATGTATCCCAACATAAAGATAATACAAATGTATGTGAATACAAAATTATTCATTCAACAAAGTAAAATTCATACTGTCTAACACCCAGTAGAAAATTACCATTCATTTAACCCATAAAAATATAAAAAATAATAAATGAAAAGCAATCCACAACTGACACAAATGCTAGAATTAGAAGCCTGGAACATTAAACTGGTAATTATAATTGTATTACATACATTAAAAAAATAAGAAAAAAGTTACAAAAAAGATTTAATTTATGGCTAAAACCCTGAAAGCAAATGCAACTAAAACAAAAATAAATAGGGGGGACTTAAGCTAATAAACTTCTGCACAGCAAAATAAATAATCAACAGCACAAACAAGCAACCTACAGGATGGAAGAGATATTTGCAAATTATACATCTGACAAAGGACTAATATCCAGAATCTACAAAGCACTCAAACAAATCAGCAAGAAAAAAGCAAATAATCCCATTAGAAAGTGAACAAAGAACATGAACAGGCATCTCTCAAAAGAAGATATTCAAATGGCCTACAAACATATGAAAAGATGCTCAATATAACTCATAATCAGGGAAATGAAAATTAAAACTATAATGAGATTCTACCTTATACTAGTCAGAATGGCCATTATTAAATATCAAAAAACAATGGATGTTTGCAAGGATGCAGAGAAAAGGGAAGACTTATACACTATTGGTGGGAGTGTAAATTAGTACAACCTCTATGGAAAGCGGTAGGGAGATTGCTCAAAGAACTAAAGGTAGACCTACCATTTGATCTAGCAATCCCATTACTTAGGTATCTACCCTAAGGAACAGAGGTCATCATATAAAGACGACACCCGCACCCACATGTTCATCGTAGCACAATTTACAATTCCAAAGATGTGGAATCAACCTAAATACCCATCAACCAATCAGTGAATAATGAAATCGTGGTATATGTGCACCATGGAATACTACTCAGTCATAAAAAGAAATGAACTCATGTCCTTTGCAGCAACATGGATGGAGCTGAAGGTCATCATTCTAAATGAACTGACTCAGAAACAAAAAACCAAACACTGCATGTTTTCACTTATATGTGGGAGTTAAATGGTCAGGAGAATGAAAATAATAGACACTGGGAGTTCCAAAAAGGGGAGGAGAGAGGAGTTAGGTTTCAGTAATTACCTATTGGTAATTTCAGGTAAAATGTTCACCATCTGGGGAATGGGCCACCTCCAGACCCCAAACCCCACCACTACACAATATGTCCATGTAATGAATATGCATGTGTACCCTGAATCTAAAAAAAATGTCAAAACCCAAAAAACTACTAGTACATAATAAAAATATAAGATGGAAATGCAGGTTAGAAACTGTAGAAGAAAAGACAAGTGAACTTGATATAGGAATAGAAATTAACCCAAATGAAACACAGTGGGGACCAAAAAAGTCAATAGAGTATCAGTGACCTGAGACATCTTCAAATTGCCTAATATATTGTAATTTTTGAAGAAAAAAATGATAGAAAAATTTTTGAAAAAATAAGGCCAAACCACCCTCCATTTTAATAAAGCTATAAATTGATCAATCAAGAACTCTACACATGAGAAACATAAAGACAACTAAAGAAATTCAATCCACAATCAAGTTGCTCAAAACTTGTGATGAAAAGAAAAACATTTAAAAGCAGCTGGAGAAAATTACACACACACACAAAGGGACAAAGATAAGAAATATAGCAGCCTTGCCATCAGAAACAAGGCAAAAGAGAAGATAGTGTAGCAATATCTTCAAAGTAATGAAAGAAAAAATAATTAGCTTAGAATTATACATTCAGAGAAAATATCATTTTGAAATAAAAGTGAGACAATTACTTCTTCATGTATACATATGTGCTAAAAAGAATTATGCTGAAAGAATTAATCACCAGAGGACTTTCACTATAAGAAATATTCAAGGAGGTCCTTCAGGCAGAAAGTAAATGATGATGCTGGATGAAAATATGGATTTACATAAAGGAATGAACAACATCAGACATGACAACTTCATACATGCAGATATAAGATTATTTTCTTATATTTGAATTGCTTTAAAAGGTAATTAATGGTTGGAATTAAAATAAAAACAATGTACTATAAGTTTAATAGTATATATCAAAGCATAATACACGACCACAATAGCACAAAGGCCTAGAGGATAGTAATGAAATTATGCCATATATATGAAGTGGTATCATATTTGAAAGTAGACTGTGATAAGTAAAAGATGTATACCATAACCCTATAACAATAATGGAAAAAAACTCTATAAAAACAAAACAAAAATCCATAGTTATAGCTAATAAAAAGTCAGCAATGCAGATTACATGTAATTATACAAATAATTATTCCCAAAATGACAGAAATAAAAACAGTAACAAAAAATAGATGGAACAAATAACAAGATAATAAAATCAAAACAAATCATTTAGTAATCATATTAAACACAAATGATCCAAACACAGCAATTAAGAGGGAGAGACTGTCATATTGGATAAAAGAAACAAGACCGAGTTAAATGTTGCCTATAAGAAATAGATGAAGACACACAAATTGGTTAATAGTAGAAGGCTGAGAAAAATAATGCACAGAGAAACAAAGTCGGAAAAATAGGAAATAAACCAATGGAATATAATAGTGAGACTAGAAATAGACTTACACACATATGGACAACTGATTTTAGACAAATGTACAAAAGAAATCCAGTGTAGAAAGGATATTGTTTTTAAAAATAGAGATGGAACAGCTGGGTATCTAGATGCCAGAGAACAAAAATTTAATTCATACTTTATACTGTATTCAAAAATTAATTCAAAATGCACCATAGATATAAATATAAAACCTAGAGTTATGAAACTTCTAGAATAAAATTTTATAGCCATGGGTTAGGTAAAAGTTTCCTAGATGTGAGATGAAAAACACTATCCATATTTTTAAAATGATAAGTTGAACTTCATCAAATAAAAATTTTTGTTTTTTGAGACACTGTTTAGAGAATGAAAAGACAAGCCATAGATTGGGAAAATCATATATCTTATATAGAATTTTTATCCAGAATATGTTGAGTACATTCAAAGCTCAATAATGTGAATGGTTAAAATTAAAATTACTGACCATACCAAGTGTTGGCCAGGATGTGGAGAAACTAGAATTTCCATACGTAGCTGGTGGTCATGTAAACTAATTTGGAAAACAGTTGGACAATTTGTAAAAAGTTGTACATAAACTTACAATGTGATTCATTCATTTCACCTCTAAATATTTACTCAAGAGACATGAAAGCATATATCCATACACAGCCTTGTACTTGGATGTCCAGGGCAGCCTCATTTTTATTAGTCCTGAACTGGAAACAACTCAATTGTTAATATGGATAAACAACTTGTGGCATTTACAGTCAATGAAATACTATTCAGAAGTTAAAAGAAATTAAATTTTTATGTGCACAACAACATAAATGAATCCCAAAATAAGTATACTGAGTGAAAAAAGTCAGACCAAAGCAAGAGTACATAATGTATGAGTACATTTATATAAAACTAGATAATACCAATTAATCTAGAGTGACAGGAAACAGATCAGTGGTTGCCAGAAATGGGACATGGCAGGAGGTGAGAAAAATGCACAGAGAATTCATTAGGGATAATGAATATGTTTATTATTTTGATTGTGATCATGGTTTCATAGGTGTATGTATATGACAACATTGATCAAATTTTACACTGTTAATATGTGTACCTTTTTGGATGCTAATTATATTTTTTAAAGAAACCATTGATATCATGAAACTTTCATGAGAAATTCATTAGTTACATCTTTGCTTAAGTTGAGAGATATATGCGAGGCACAACAGAAATTTAACCATGTCAAGAAATATTTTCATTGCCTAAATATCTACATGGAAATAAGACTAAGTAATATAGCATGTTCCAGGCCCACAGATGGAAAACAGAAAAATGTAGGTTCAGGATGTTGAAACTTGGCTTTTACAGGCACTTTGTTACTATGTTTAGTTGGAATCATGCATTTTGATAATGCCAATGATGAAAAAAATTGTTGAGTTGAATTTTAAGTCTAAAATAGCTATCCCTGGAAGCTGTGGGGAGCCCAGTTATAAAGCAATTGGGTTCTAATTGTGAATTGCTGAATATAGTAATAATTGTGGTAAACGTACAGTAAATAGTTTGTAACACTAAGAGTTTTATTTTGTGACTTTTGTAACACACAAAAAGAGGAGAAGTAGCTATGGATGGGCTGACTTAGATTTGGACTCTGCAGTGTTTTTAGGATTTCTTTTTCTGCAGCAAGCCAAGGCTTGTAGGTTGGCAGGCAATGCTGGTGACAAGATTTTGGCTCAGGAATCAGAGAGAAGAGAGTGCATGGTAGTGAAAGAGCTAAGGTGATATAATTGGACAATGAAATTTATGATTTTTGAGTAGAATGTCAATACACAAAGGAACAATGCTGTTGATTTACTACCAAGAGCCAACACACAAGTTATAGTAATTAAGCAAAATTTTAAATCAAGTTCTCCCAGAGTGTTCATGGTCTAAAATGTGGAACATTTTTCCCCAAAAGGGAACTTTGGGAGTCTGACAAATTTGAGTTGAAATCCTAGGTTCTCCATATCCCAGCTATGTGATCATTAGTAAGTTGCTTGGTTTCTTTATTTACAAATGGAAATGATAAGAAATACTTTTGTAAGATAATAGAGATAACAGGGACAATGCATGTATAATTCCTATTACTTCAGGCTGCTTACTCTAAAAATGGAATCTGCTCAATACTGTAAAAAAGTTCTGAAGCATAACATTACACTTTCAATTCCTACTTTGAATGGTTCTTGTAAGAATTAGACATTGTATAAAGTACCTACTATAATGTTTTGCACATAGTAGATGCTCAATAAAAGGTACTAGTATGCATATTATTTAAGAAACTTGGATACAAATTTTGAAGGAGGAGTCGGAAAACCTAGTTCTAGTTGTAGTTCTACCACCAAATAGTTGTTTGCCCTCTGGCAACTCGTCTGTGGATTCTCCTTTCTGAGCTAATAACCATTAATGCCCCTTTTATTTTCACAATACTATGACTTTCTTTTTTAAAATTTAATTTTAAATTAAGATAAAAAGCACAATACATAATAAATATTCAAACAGTTGTTTGGCAAAGAAATGGGATCTCCTTAATCCAGATTCTTAATTAACTACTATCAAATGTCTGTTATGTATTCTTTTTTTTTTGAGTTGGAATCTCACTCTGTCACCCAGCCTGGAGTGCAGTGACAGCCTCCTGGCCACCGCAGCCTCGACCTGCTGGACTCCAATCCTTCCGCCTCAGGTTTCCAAGTAGTCTACCCGGCTAATTTTTTTTATTGTAGAGGCGAGATTTTGCCAAGTTGCCCAGGTGGGTCTCGAACCCGTGGGCTCAGGCAATCCACTTGCTTGGGCCTTCCAAAGTGCTGGGATTACAGCTGAGCCACCAAGCCCGGCCTGTTATGTATTTTTTCCAATATGGAACAGGACATTTTTATTAATGGATCTAAATTTTTTTTTAAAAATTATAAAGATGTGGGGTACAATTCAGGGTTAGGCATACAAACGTTGATTATGCAGGTACCCTTGTTGATGAGGTATGCCCCTCCCTCCCCTAGCAGTTTCCCTCAACTGCCAATCCCACCCTTCCTCCCCTGACAGTTTCCCACTACTGCCAATCCCTTTTAGTATTATAATTGTTCAAGTTCCACTTATGAGTGAGAACATATAGTACTCTGTTCTTTCTGTGAAAGATCACTGAGTGTGATTGACTCTAAATCCATCCAAGTTGCTGTGAAGTCTGTATGTTTGTCCTTCTTTATGGCTGCATAATATTTCCTTGTGTATTGTTATGCATTCTTTCAGGAAACTTCCATGCTGTCAGGGTGTGTGTGTGTGTGTGTGTGTGTGTGTGTGTGTGTGTATGTGTGTGAGTGTGCATGCATGTGTGTCTGTCTGTATTTTTGTTTAATAAGATCCAGTGTTATTCCAAACATACTGTTTATATCGTAATTGATTTTACCCTAAGTACCAATTTATCTTGAAGTGCTTTCTATATCAGCACATATACATCTGTTATGTTTTGGTTTATGCCAGTGATATAATGATAGCTGTGTTATATTCCAAATAAATAAAATTAATATTTATTTTATTAGCCACCTAGTAAAAGAAATATAGGTCACTTTTCTTTTGCTCTTAAAAAACAATGCACAAACATTTATCTGTTCACATTTCTTTGGTATGTGAAAGGAAAATAAAATCTCAGGATTCCAAACTCACTATGCCCAAGGGAAAAGTTAAGCTTGGGAGCTGAATCACCCAAAAAACCGCCTTCCTTTTGTTCCTAAACTGATAGCTGGAATTTCACATTCTTACTTTATCTTATGCAAAAACGTAGATTTACCGAATGTGAGGTGTATGCATGACTGATGTCCCCCGCTGCTCTCTTTTCACATGTGGGATGTGAATTCAGTGAAACCATTTGCCTCATTGCCCTGCCCTCCCTCTCCTGTCCATTCTTTCCCCTTTAAGTATTAAAGTCCTCAAAACCCTTTCAGGGAAAAGCACAAAACACAGATCCGATTGTGACTTGTCCTTTGTGTTTCTTTGTCCCGGGAGCTTCCTCAACCTTGGCAAAATGTACTTCAAATGGACTGAGATTTGCATCAGTCACTTTTTGGTTTACATTTTGGTGACCAAAGGGATCCTGAGTAGAGTGAGGCCTTTGACCTGCAGTCACTCGCCTCTCGGGATCCTGGTACCCATTAGCTGGAGCTTCTTATCACTCTGACAGATCAGAGCATTTGTGGATGTCTGGGAGTATCTCCCTTTAGAGATCTCTGATCTTCCAAATGTTTGGTTGAGGGCCAAGGCTACTTCAATTGTAGAACTCCCTTTCTGTGAGCTTTCTGTTTCTGTGGTATGGAGAGCAGTCTTCAGCTTGGACCCCCATCTCCAGTAAGGAGCTGGTTTGGGGTTTTGTTTTGGAATTTGGTAGCTGAAGCTCAAAGTTTATTGTCAGTTGGCTATAATTTCTTATGTTCAGAGATCTTAACTATATGTAAATTGTGCAATCATCTTTTTTTCCTTTGTTTTTGTTCATATTCTGATAGATTTTGACCACCTCCTGGCCTTCTCTAATGTCAACTGAAACTCCTGCGACTGCAGAAAGTCAAACCCACCTCTAAAAAACCTGGTTGGTGTGAGAAATGAACTCACCCATCCAAAATCAAAGGATGGACACCAAGACGTGGAGTACAGCAGAAGTGAGAATTTAATGACAGTCTTGCAAGAGTGAGTGTATGGTGTGCCGGCATACTCAAGGTGGTTACAACCAACTTTTTATTTCCCAGTTTGTGGTCCCCTCTCCTGGTTCCTCATTGACTGAGTAATAAAGAGGTCACAATTTTTCCCAGACGTTGTCTAAGCAGTTTTTGGTCCAAATAAGGTTAAAATAAGTACTTGTTGCTATTTGATTGGAGGGTTTCAGCTTTTTTATTTCCTTTTTTTATTTGTTTATTAAATAAATTTGTTTATTAAAATTAGCTTTAGTATTAATGATTTTCTAATGTAAATGTAAAATATGTTTTTTTCTTTTGAACAAGATTTTAATGTAATAATTAAGAGATAATAAAAGATTTTTGTTTACCTTTTGAGTAAACTGTAAAACAAGAGGGACAAATTCAGTTGGCCTCATGCAATCTTTTTTAGGTCTTGCTGTTTAAGAAACTGAGTCTCTACTCAGAGTAAAGGTTTTTATTTTTTTAAATTTTTGTCTGTTTTTGATATTAAATGTTTTAAACCTTTGATATGTGACAGATTTTCAAAAGTCAAATTGTAAATTCAGTCCTTTGACCTCAAATTAACTTTTTAGAAGTACAGGAGAAACATATTTGGCTTATTTGGTATGTTAAAACCATACAGGAAGCATTGACAAATATGAAATGATGTTTAGCTTTCTTTTGGTTCTATTTATATTAATGTGTTATTAATATGTTCAAAATTATATGACATATCTATAATTCTGATATGTCTTAGTACATATTAGTAATGATTATGATTATTAGGCTAAACTCTTATATGCTACAAAAATGGCTGTTCTAAGATTTTTGTCATTCCACACCACTATTATTTTATTTTGATTCTTCTCAAGAAATAGTTTATAAAAGCTATCATCCAAAACTTGCTTTTTAAAGGGAGTTCATAAAAAGGACTCTGATGGGTACTCTTGAATGCAGGCTTCTGATAACTTTGGAGATTGTGCCATGAGATTAGGAAAAAAAATATTTTGGGGCTTTTCTTAGAGAAGTGAAGTGTTCATGAGGATTATTGGCTCAATATCAGGCAGAACTTGAGTTAATTGCATGGACTGAGCTAATAGAAGATTGAAAAATTTTAAATGACTTTTTTTGTTTGAAACATTGCTGATTCTTTTAGTTTTATTTTTTTTAGAGTAAAGAGTAAAGTACATTCTTGTGAGAAAAATCTGAATCATATTTCTTTCTCTCCACTTGGTTTCTGCAGAATTCAGAAACTGTGAATATTCTTAATTTATGGCAATATAGTTATTTGAGTATGTTCAATAAGAATGTTTTCCTTTGTAACAGGACAAAATTGGAGACCCTGGTTATTTTACCAAGGCTTTGACGGGAATGGCATATTTTCAATTATAAGCGAGTGCTTTGAGGAATTGAGATGGACTTTAGTTAAAAACTTGTTTTCTTCATGGGGTATCTGACCTATGGTAAATAAAATATGTCACTTTCTGACAGGTCCAAGAATCCTAAATTATTTTGGAACCTCAAATTCCGTATAAATTTACCCAATTCATTTACAGATAACTCTTTGGCTTGATAAGTGAGAGACCTTTAAAAGCCTAATCTGAAATTCCTTATGGAAAATTTCCAGCAAAACCAATGAAAAAAAGTCCTATTAGTCAATAATTATTCTTGCTATACTTCATGAAAATAGTCAGACTAAGTATATGACTCAAATTTATTTTGCAGGTAAATTATTTTGACTATGATTTATCTTTGGTTGAAACTGAGAATGAGAGATTGAAAATTATGTTTCAAAGAAACCTATAGCACATCTGTTATCAGATTCTGGTCTTGTCCATTGTTTTTCTGTTTTTAATATTTGTTTTATTATTTGTTTAAAATCTGTTTTGACTGAATCTTAAATTCTTTCCTGACTGCCAGTCTCCAAATTTCATTTTTTTCTTTTTCTATCTATCTATCTATCTATCTATCTATCTATCTATCTATCTATCTATCTCTACCTATCATCTCTCTCTCTCTCTCTCATTCTCACTCTTGCTCTCTCTAAAAATCACCTTTGTGCCTGCCTACTGGTGTATAAGACTTCTTGGTAGTCTAGCGTGAATCAGTTTTTCAGGATTGCGTTCCCTTGGTTACTATAATCTGGCCTTGGTTCCTTTTCTTCTTCTCTTTTTTTTCCTTATGTCTTCCTTTCCCTTTTTTTCTCTGTGAAACATGAGGCTTCATGACCACTAGGAATAAACCTTCCTAACAGTGTGGTACCTAACCTAGGAATAAACCATCCTAGTATTGAGGGATCAGATAAAACCTGTGGCCAGAGACTCATTTTCTTCTATAATGCTTCCTCTGAAAGATTTGGAAAAACATAAGGGGAATATGAAAAGAGAATTAAATCTCAGGACCTCAAACTCACTATACCAAAGGGAAAATTTAATTTTGGGAACTGAATCACACAAAACCCTGCTGAAAGGACAGACCAAGAATGGGATGCCATTTTTCATCTTGTTCTTAAACCCTGATATAATGATGAGAAAGTAGAAGCTATGTTTTTAGAGAAATGCACACTTTAGGTAAAATTAACTTTACTGACTTTGTCTTTTCAGAAACATACTTCCTGGTGCCAGGTATCAGAGGTATCTCATAGCAGCAATCAAACTTGCCTAGAGTAAAGGGAATTTACAAGGCCTAAGACATCATACATTAGGCAAGGATTGTAAAAGTCATGAAACTTATAATTACAAAAGTTATCACCACACAGAGGGAGAACAGGTGGGGATTCAATCTCCAGTAGATTGGGCACTATCTACAGGGAAGCCAAGGATCCCCCAAAGCTACCCTCTAGTAATGCCTAGGAAATAAGGGGAGGTACACTCTCCGTTAGCTCTAAGGAATGTTGTTTGGGAAGATACAGTAGAATTAGAATCCATATCATGCCATTCTCTAGGGGCTATGATAATGTGGGCAGATATTAGTGGTTCTCTGTGTCACAGGTTCCCCAAGACATCCACAGGTGGTCAATAAGGAAGTCACAGCAGTCACATGCAACATTTCCAAGGAAGGGATTTAAGTCAGGATTTTGGGAGCTACAACTCCACACTCACCTAGAGTGTAGGCCCATTCCCTGTCTGTGGGGGTGAAGCTTTCTTAAATCTTATCTTCTTTCACCTCTGTGTGTTGCAATTCTTTGCATTTACTTAGATCTCTGGGTTGCCAGCTCAGCACCTCTAGCACACCAACTCCGGAGGTGCTGCGCCTCCCAGTGCCTCTCCTCTCTCTATCTCACCCTCACCCTGTCAGTACCCTAACACCTGTCTTCCTTTTGTTCCCAAGTAAATAGCTGAAATTTCACCTGCTTACTTTATCATATGTAAAATGTAGATTTGCTAGGTGCAAGAAGAATGCATGATTGACTTTTCCCCCACCCCTCTTTTCACATGTAGAATGTGGATTTGGTGGATGCTAATTGAAACGTCTTGAGAATAAAACCACTTGCCTCATTGCCTACTCTCTCCCCTTTTAAAAAATTTCCTTTTCTTCCTGCCCATGTCAAAGTCCTCAAAACCCTTTATGGAGAAAGCTCAGGACACAGTATTTAACCATGACTGGTTTTTTGTTGTCCCAAGCACATCTTCAACCATGGCAAAATAATCCTCTAGATTGAGATCTATCTATCTGTCTTAGTCACTTTTTGATTTACAAGTATATGATTGTATTTATCTGTAAGACAAATTTTTAGAAACTGAATTGCTGAATCAAAGGGTATTGAAAGGGTGTAATGCCAAAAATGGTATTATTTCATGGAATAATTTTAAGCTAAAGCGTAGTCATTTTAACACTGCCTAGTTCAGTCTTATTTTTCTAGCAGTTCACTTTAATTTGCCTTCTAATCAAGGACAGAACTGGTTCCTCAGAGGTAACTATTGATAATTGTTTTTATAACCCCTCCCCAGCTTGTTTTGTACTAATTAGTTTTTTTATTCTAGGTATTTGCATAAGAAACAAGTTAACCTAATCGGCCCTTCATGACCTTTGAGAGACAGACCCCATCAACATGGCAACAGACATGTGACTAACCCACCCTTCTGCCTGCTGTCCATCACTGACATCAGTGCCTGGGCTTACTTGCCCCTTCGTGATGACAAAACTACCACCAAATCACCTTAATGATATGCCCCATCAAAGGGAAGGTTTAAACGTTTTCAATCTCAAGCAGTCATTCACCATTGCTTTGCTAAACTCTGATCTGACCACATGGCTCTTTGAGTCATGGCTGCCATGTTTTCCTAGCTTTGGCCTCCTCCCCTACCTTGGGGAGGTGAATATCCTCTCTTTCTTTCTCATGTACTCTCTAAATAAGCTATATTTTCCAATCTAACTTCTGTGCAATTCTTTGCATCTTTCACATGGCAGTGAATCGCAGACCTCCCGGGGTCTGACCTAACATTTTGAAGGCCCCAGCAAGAATCTGATCTAACAGGTGTGTATAGGAAAATTTTGATAAAAATTCTCAAATGATCATCCCTAGAAGATGAACACATGGCCAATTATATGCGTAGGTATAATTTATTGGCCATTATATGGCCAATAAATGTGTAGGTCTAATTATTTTCCCACACGCTAGCACTGTGATAATTTGTTTTTTTACAGAGTAACTTTTTCCCACACGCTAGCACTGTGATAATTTGCTTTTTTACAGAGTAACTTTTTAATTGACAGAATTTAGTTCATCTTCCATTGGTCACCTTTTTTTTTTTTTAGTAGAAATGACTTGATTCAACAAATATTTAATCTCATAAGACTTCATTGTGTGTGAAGTATGGTATTAGATATTTAGAGAAGTCAAACTTTATTAGAGACGGTATCTGCCTCTGAATAGACACTAATACTATTGAGGGAGGTATACATATTCTAGCCTCAGATTACCTTTTTCACCTTATCTTTTGTAATAACTTTTGTAACCACTGTAGAACTGAAAATGAGCACGTTTCATGAATATTTTAAGTGAGTGCTAGAAGTTTCATGAATATGTTAAGTAAGTGTGAGAATTTCCATGAATATATTAAGTAGGAGAATGATTAGCATAGACAGTGCAACCACAGCTCACAAACTTTTGCCTTGTACACACTCATTTGCCACTATCTGTATTCTTTTCATCACTGTAAGCTAGTGCAAGAAAATGATATTGGAAATTTACGACCTATTATGTCTCTCTTCCAGCTCTTTGAGGCTGGCTGACCTGCTATTCTAACTGTCTACCAACTAGATTATAGCACTTCTGCATCACTATGGAAAAGAGATTCCGAGTGGAACACAATGGCATTGTAATGAGTAGCAATATGCTAGAATTGGAGCAATTTAAAAAAAAAAAAGATAAGATTTCTGGAGGAGAGAAATGGATGAAAAAAGTGGGAAGGGGTAGTGGGAGGGATGATGAGAGTTGGGAGAGATGAGTTTGGTTGCTGATAGCTGACATCCATGAGAGAGACGACAACAACAACAATAAAAAAAAAGAACAAATAATGGCCACACTGGCGTTTTCATAGGCATATAATATTCATTTCTATTACTTTTGTTATGAATGTGTACATGAGGTAGTCTGGACCAGAATTTTTATTCTTTATTAAACACTTCACAATAAATAATAAGAGCACAGGCCTCCCCTCTGCCCTTGTTCTTGCTCAGAGTGACAATTATAAACAGGTCAACTTTCTTACACAAATGACTGAATAACTTATAGGTGAGGAAAGAGATAAAGAGATTACTTTCTCTGCTTATAAAAGAGAAACAGTCACCCTCTATCTCTCCTGAGAGAGTTTCCTACTGATAAGTCTTTTGGTATGCAAATAACATCTCTGTAGGAATCTGATAGCCTGTTGCCTGTAGGCTTTTGTGACTTGCGGGCCTGGCTCATTTCTTCTAGAAACAGAAATACCTTTTCTCCAGTCACCTTCTGATCTAGTTTAGGTATCTGTGTTGGGATATAACAATTTGGTTTTTAAATGATAAGAAAAGTTTTAAGCGAATGGCTGCAGATTTTATGGTATGTGGACATGTTTCCAGGAGAAGTAAAAGCAAGCTTTCTTATGCTTTGGAGCATATGTTTGTAGCTTAGGAGGCTATGTTTTTATAGGAACACTGAGAAATCCTGGGAGGTCTAATGTCTCCATGCTTTGATAAGACTGCATCCTGGCCTGCAGTGGCTAATGAGTACTCATGTCATCCAAGTTGTCTCTTTACTGAGATGCATTGTTTCGTGGTTGGGCAGGTATTGGGAGTTGATAAGCCTACCTAAGTCTAGCACCAGTTAATAATAGTCATTATATGCCTGGGAGTAAAGGAAGAGAGTTTTTCTAACTTGGACAGATTTGAAAGGTTTTTTAGAGTAGATAGTTCTGGAACTGACTCTTAATAATGGGTAGAAATTGTCAAGAAGTAAAAGGGGTTGTGAAGCTTTCAATGTAGAGCAGAAATTCTTAAAAATTTCAATAGAGGACTCCTCAGGGCAAAAAAGAGTGACCACAAACGTCTGGGAGAGCTTCTGTTGCTGTTAATGGTGGTAGAGAGAATAACTAGAACCACATTTACTATTCTTTGAAATTTCGTTTGAATTTTGCATTCAAATTTAAATTTAGAAAACAAAGTTTTTCCACATTTTCTTTAGATGCCTGGCCCCCTTCTCTCCCGTGGGAAGTGGATTCACCTTCTTTCTCTCTCTTTAGTCTACTTTTCAAATAAATTATTGTTCCCAATCTAAACAAACAAACAAATAATTAAAAAAAGACAAGATTTTGCTTTCATCTTTATGATCAAAGTTAAGTTGTATCATGGTATCTCTTTCTTATGTAATCTAGGAAGAATTCTTCCTCAGGTTTACGTAACTGGAGACCAGATGGATCATAGAAGCAGAGTTATGGAGGTAGGACATCTAGGGAAAGTTTAGAGAAATGTGATTTAGATGTCGAGTTGGGATAGAGTACAGCGTGGGGCCTGTCTAGTTGGCTGTGATATTGGAAAAACAGATTGGCAGGGCAGCACATAGGCAGGTCCTTGAATGCTATGGTAAGGAATTAGATTTTTAGCCTCTGAGTATTGAAAATATATTACAAGTCTTGGAAAGAAAACTGCTAAATCACTTTAATCAAGGGAGGCAGAGGGTAGCTTGGAGGAAGAAGATTCCTTAGGAAGCTACTGAGAGTGAGAAAAATATGAGCCTGAATTAAGACCTTGACTGTGGGGGTTGGAGAAAAAAGAAGGTGCAGGTCTGACATGAGTTGGAAGATAAAACCCACATTGGATATGAAAGGTCAGGGCAAAATGAATAAAAGAGAATGCCGAGGTTTGTTCTCCAAGAAACTGAGAGGATGGTAACTCTTCAGCAGAAATAGGCAGCAGAGTAGATTTAGAGAGATAGGGAGTTGGTTTTTGGACTTGTTAGAACTGAGAAGGCAATAGCATAAGCAGATGGTTGCAAAAGCAACCTTTGCATGTATAGAAAAGGGCACCTGGATTCAGAGGGAGGTTGGTAGTTTTCCACCAAAGACACAGTTAAATGCAATATGGTAAATGTGTACGGATTCAGAGAATTGTTTCTGTTCTTGGTAAGAGGAAATGATCACCACTAACATTTATTTCATGTGGTCATGTAAACCTTCCGAATCTCTACTGTGAATGAAAAATGGTTAATGGAATTGGCTTATAGCCTTAAGAAAATGTATTCATTTGTCCAAGTCATTGTCACTCATAGAGAGTTAACAAACGAATAAAGTGAGAGAGACTGTTGCTGTCTGTATTTTCTTGAGGATGCTTCCCATTCACTAAGGACCCAGATTGGGGTGCTAGCGCCTGCCGGCTCACATGTTGACTTCATTCCTAAGATGGACTGCATCCTCAGGCTGTGTTGTTATCAAGATTTGGAAATGGTAGAAAGGAAAAATAGGGGAGCACAAAACTTTTAATAACTATTAATTTCTTAAAGACTCTACCTCCTTCTTTTGATGGAGTATACTCTACTGCCATAGTATTTTTTCTTTGCCATTTTTTGTTTTCTCTCACCTTGATGTTTTTTTTTTCTTTTTGAGTCAGAGTCCCATTCAGTCGCCCAGGCTAGAGGGCAGTGTCATGCTCAAGGCCACCCCAGTGTCGACTTGCTGGGCTCTAGCGATCCATCTGCCTCAGCCTTATTATAAGTTGCAGGAATTACAGGCGTGCGCTACCACGCCCGGCTATTACTATTAATATTTTTTTTTGTAGAGATGAAGTCTTGCCAAGTTGCCTGGGCTGGTCTCAAGCCCATGGGCTCAGGCAATTCACTCGCCTTGGCCTCCCAAAGTGCTGGGATTACAGGCTGAGTCACAGAGACCGGCCACCTTGATGTTTAAGAATACCAACTAGTATTATTTTAAGATCACATCAAATTATGCCTAAAACATATTTCTATTTCTCAATTTGCAAGATGGATCTTAAAGGTAGAGGTAAAAAATTAGTATTCCCTCCCAATCCTATCAGAAGTTTTTTCATGCGTTCAAAATCTGTAAAATATAATTTCCTCAGTAAATATGCTTATTAATTCTAAAGGAGTGTTGTATCTACTCTCATTGGGGAATAATTGCAAAAGTAACAGCTGTTCACTGTAATAAAATTTAAGTTGAAGTTTCCGTGTCAAGAATTTCCTCTTTCCTCGTTAACAAATTCGTTACTTGTAGGTTAAAATTGTTCATAGTAGTTTGGTGTTTATCTCCTCAGACTTTTTATGCTCCCATGAACATTCAAACATATATGAATATATACATATATCATGTGTAAAAACATATATTGTTTTCAAAAAGAAACATGAAAATAGTATACATATTTTTCAACCTCTAGTTTTTTCCCACAAAAAATAATAACTTAAGAATATTCTTCACATCAGAACGTACAGATATCCATAAATGCTTTTATCGCTTATATATTGTCCCATAGTATGGATGTACCATAATTTATTTAACTGTCCATTATTTCATAGACATTTAAATTGTTGACAAGTAACTCTGTTATAATAAACATTGGCTATTGGCATGCTAGTCATGGTACAATAATTAAGTTAGCTGGTAAGTGAACTTACCATTTTACATTTCAACTTTGAAAAAACCTTCTTACATTTTTTGTTTAAAATATTTGTTCACAAGATCTGTGATAGCAGTGATAAGGAGAAACAATCACTCTTAGATTCTGCTATGAGGCATGAAAATTAATGCACCTTTGCTAAAAAAGAAATTTGGCAATGTGTGTCAAGAGTTTTAAAATTATTTATCTCCTCTGATCCAGTAATTCCATTTCTAGAGATTCATCCCAAAGTACTAAACAATGCTATAGAAAAGATTTATGGAAATGGATATTTAGTAGTCCTTTTATAGAAAAAACATGGAAATGAATATTGAACAACAGTGATTAAATTAATTATTATGCATTAATATGACTGAATTATAGTCTACAGTCAATATAGTCGTGTTTTCAAAGAAGATTTAATTGCATGAAAAATGCTTGTAGTATAATATGAAACAAAACCCCTGATATATCTTATAATCTCATAAAATGTTTCATTACTTTTTCTTTATTTAAGACTTTCATAAGAAACATACTCTTCTGTTTTTTAACAAAAAGTATAAATATTGCAAAAATAACTTATGTAGGAAGATGTAACAAGTGTTTTTATAAGAGGAATATCTAGCCGGGCTTGGTGGCTCAGCCCATAATCCCGTGCCTTGAGAGGCTGAGGTGAGTGAATTGCCTGAGCCCGTGGGTTCGAGACCCGCCTGGGCAACTTGGTGAGACCTCATCTCTACAATAAGTCAAAAAAAAAAAAAAAAAAAGAGGAATATCTTTACCTCTTTTCTGCTGACATAATTTGTAGACGTTAATAAGGTATCTAGGGGTGTCTTCAAACAGATGTAGGACCCTTTTGTTTCTGTTTTTCTGATGTGCTGGGATAGATCTATTGGCTACACCCCTTGGGGAAGGGAGGTACCACTCTGGAAAAGATGAAAGACCCATTAGAAGACTGTAGTGTATAGGGTGACATTGGCTGAGTTGAGTTTTCTTTTGCATTTTTCAAATACAGAGGGCAGCCTTCTTCTATCCCATAACAGCATGTTTCCCATGACTAAGACAGACTGAAGAAAAAAATCCCAGTCTGGTACTTTGAAGGTTTTATAGGTTTGTACTTTAGCTGAAACTACATTTTGGAAATTGCTGCTCAAATCCCAAATTTTTGAGACTTACAGGTAAGTATGAGATAAGCTATTTTACTCTTTGACATTAGGAAGTCAAAGAAGGCAGACGTCTCAGATTTCTAACACTTAAGAAGTAGTAAGGGAACATCAAATTACATATAGGAGTTGTTTATTTGAAACATACATTCTATATGTTATCTATATCATATTATTGGTATCATTAGTTTTTTAACTTAAAAAAGAAAAATTTAAACTGTATTTAAAATAAAGCTGTCAATAGTTTAACTCTATTTCTTTGGACCATGCCATCATGACACCAACAATTATCTATGGCAACATGCTCACATATAAGTGTTATTTTTGTGGTGGTCTATAAGGTGTGTAAGTTGAGTAAGCAAACATGAATGTATAAATAATGTTAGTGAGCTTTGAGAACATGATTTTCAATAAAGTATAAGATCGTTGACTGTAATAGATTGTTTCCAATTTCCAACTATTTGTCTAATTGTCTGATGTATCCTAATCTCTTTCCCCCTCCCCTCTTTCTCTTCCTTTTCCACTGTTCCTACTTCTCTTTCTTCCCCCTCCTCTTTTTTTTTAACCCAAACTATGCAATTTTAGTGAAGACTAAAAATCATAACACTAAGTTTTGGTCAGAGGAATTAGAGTCCTTTCGTGGCATCTTTTGGATTGGAGTTGAACAGAAAGATTTCTTGCTTTTTCTCTTCATTAGCTGAAGTATATATGTCTAGAATTTCTTAGGGCTATAGTCACAGACTTGTAGAAAAGCTTTATATATAATAGGAAAGAATAGGCCAAAACACAGAGAAAAGCACAGATAAGTAACACACACACACACACACACACACACACACACACACACACACGCATACACACACACACACACACACATGCACAAGGATGGTAGACTTGAATTCAGCCATTCTTGAAGCCAGCCACCCTTTTCTTTATGTAGTTTTATTCTTTCTTTTTTACATAAGTTATTTTGAAATGGAATTCTATTGCTTGCAATCAACCATTTCTGACTATTTTTTTTTTCAATTAACATATTGGGTTAACAGTAAGAATCAGATACAGTGGTAGTAGGTGTATGGAGTTATCCTTGGACCTACTAACTTTACTTTCTTCTTATTTAACTCCAAAGTAAATATGAGTATTTAAGGAGTGAAGCCGTAGGCACTTTGCAAAAAAAAAAAAAGTGCCAAACTTCAGTTTCTTTGAAATCATTTAGCTTTGGGGAAGAGCTGGAGATGATTAGGATGAGTCTGACTTATAAATAAGAAATGAGAAGAGAGCAGTGATACCCTTTTACAGCACAGAAGCTATGTCTTGAAAAAGAATAAAAGGAATTAATTTAGAATCCCAGGCATCCCACTTTTCATCTGCTCTCAGAAACGGAAATGTGATTGAATACATTATAAAGTGATAATACAGAATTTGTCCTTTTCAGAGTCTATGCAAGATCAGTTTGTGGATAGATTTCTTGCCCATCAATTCATGTAAAGAAAAATGTCTTTCTTTTATTTCTCATATAAGGGAGGGTCCACGGACACTGTAGAATATCACTTTCCTTTTCTCCACAAATCAGTCAACTTTTTTTTTTCATCTTTTCTAACAGCATAAGAATATCACTATACAAATAGACTCTTATCATCTTGATATTACTTGGATAGACTTCTGCATTTTAAAAGGCATTGAATGTATTTGAGATCAATGTGTCTTGTATCAAAATCTAAATTCTAGCAGTTTTTTTGCTTTTATTATTTTAATTGACACATAAGTGTACATATTTATGAGGTATATTATAAGATTTTGATATGTATTAGTGCTGTCAGTTTTAAAGATCAATAATTTTGGGGCAATCAAGACAAAATGATAATTCTGTGACTACTCAATGGCATTTTAGATTTCTGGATTAATCAGCTTTTCAGTTTCTAGTTTGAGAGCTCAATCTAGTCTTCCTTTGACTAATAAGTGGTATTTAAACTATGAACTCATTACCTGAAGGTGTACCTGCTTTGCCTCTTATGTATAACTGATATACATAAGAGGTATAGAATGTAGGGGCAGAATTTATTTATTGAATGAGTTTTCCACATTTTACATAGAGAGAAGCAGAGAGAAGATATTAATTTAGGCCGGGCATGGTGACTCAAGCCTGTAATTCCAGCACTTTGGGAGGCTGAGTTGAGAGGATTGCCTGAGCCCCCGGGTTTGAGAGCAGCCAGGGCAACTTGGTAAGACCTCATCTCTACAACAAATCAAAAAATTAGCCGGGCATGGTAGCACGTGCCTATAGTTTGGGCTACTTGGAAGGCTGAGGCGGAAGGATTGCCTTAGCCCGGTGAGTTGATGCTGGGGTGGCCGTGAGCATGCCACTGCACTCCAGCCTGGGCAATGGAGTGAGACTCTGACTTAAAAAGAAAAAAGAAAAAAAGAAATTAATTTAGAGCAAAAGCACCTATAATCTTACTCTAATGATTTAATTTACACATGGCTTCCCTTGTTGGGAAGTAGATTGATAAAAATTAAATGATGTTGATGTTGGGCTATACTGTTGGTATTTATTTACTTATTTATTTTAAAAGTGTGGGGTTAGTTATACAAATGGTCATTATGCAGATACCCTTGTTGATGAGGTGTACTCCCTCCCCCACCGTACTTTCTACTACTGCCAATCCCTTTCTTATAGTATTATGGTACTTGCTCAAGGTCTACTTATGAGTGAGAACATGTGGTACTCAGTTCTTGTTTCTGTGATAGATCACTCAACATTATAGACTCCAAGTCCATTCAAGTTGCTGCAAAATTCACAATTTTGTCCTTTATGGCTGTGTAATATTCCATTGTGTATATATACCACATTTAAAAAAATCCAGTCCTCCTTCCATGGGTAGCACAATTGGTTCCATGCTTTTGCTATTGTGAATAATGCCGCAATAAACAAGCATGTTCAGGTATCTTTTTCATAGAGTGATCTGAGTATCTACAGGTATATCCCCAGTTGGGAGGATTGCTGGATTGTATGGAAGATTGATTTTTAGGTCTTTTAGGAATCACCAAAATGTTTTCCACACAAGTTGTACTAGTTTACATTCCCACCAAGTGTAGAAGTGCTTTCTTTCCCCCTGCATCCTCTCCAGCATCTGTTGTTTTTTGAGTTATTGATTATGGCCATCCTGACTAGAGTTAGGTGATATCTCAGTGTAGTTTTAATTTGATTTATTTATGATTAGTGAGGCTGAGCAATTTTTCATGTATCTGTTGGCTGCTTGTATGTCTTCTTCTGAGAGGTGTCTATTCATCTTTTGCCCACTTTGTAATAGGATTGTTTGCTTTTTTCTTTTTTGGCATGTTTGAGTTCCTTGTAGATCTTGGATGTTAGGTTTTTGTTAGATATACAGCCGAGAGGTATTTTTTCCCATTCTGTGGTCTGTCTCCCCACTCTCTTGATGGTTTCTTTCGCTTTGCAGAAGATTTTCAGTATGATGAGGTCATACTTGTCTATCTTACCTCTTGTGGCATGGGCATTTGGGGTTTTGATCAGGAATTGGTTGCCAGTTCCAATTTCCATAAGGGTGTCTCCTGCATCTTGAGGTTGTATGTTTAGTCTTTGATCCATTTAGAGTTGATTTTTGTGTATGGTGATAGGTAGGAATCTTACTGTAATCTTCTGTGTGTGGTCAGCCAGTTTTCCCAGCACCATTTACTGAATAGGTTCTCTTCTCCTTAGTGGTTGATGGTAGAGGTTTTGTTGAAGATGGGTTCATTGAAAACTTGATGTTTTGCTTCTGGAATCTCTGTTCTGTTCCATTGGTCTGTATGCCTGTTCTTGTCCCAATACTGGGCTGTTTTGATTATTGTAGCTTTATAATAAAGCTTAAAATCTGGGAGCATGATGCATCCTGTTTTTTTTTTTTTTTAATTTTTTGACTGAGGATTGTTTTGGCTATTTGTGATCATTTATGTTTCCATATGAATTCTTGTATTGTCATTTCCAGGTCTGAGCAGAATGCTTCTGGTAATTTAATGAATATTGCACTAAATCTGTAGATTGCCTTGGGTAGGATGCACATCTTAACAACGTTGATTCTTCCAATCCATGAGCATGTATTTTTTTTATTTGTTTGTGTCATCTTTGATTTTTTTGAGCAATGTTTTTTAGTTTTCATTGTAAAGGTCTTTGACATCTCTGGTTAAAAAGATGCCAAGGTATTTCATTTTTTTTTGGTGGCTATTGTGAATGGAATTGTGCTCTTCATTTGGGTTTCTGTTTGCTTATTGTTGGTGTATAGGAATGTGACTGTCTTTTGCACATTTATTTTATACCCTGAGACTTTGCCAAGACTCTTTATCAGTGCAAGGATGTTTTTGCCAGATTCTTTTGGATTTTCAATGTATAGGATCATTTCATCTGCAACGAGTGTTAATTAACTCCCTCTTTTCCTATTTGGATACTCTTGATTTCCTTCTCTTGTCTGATTTCTGATTGCTCTAGCTAGGCCTTCCAACACTATGTTGAATAGGAAAGGTGAGAGTGGGCATCCTTGTCCTGTTCTGGTTTTCAGGGGAAATTGTTCCAATTTCTTTTTGTTTAGCAGTATGTTGGCTGTGGGTTTCTTATAGATGGCTCTTACTATTTTGAGGTATGTTCCATCTATGCCAAGGTATTCAAGGGTTTTTATCAAGAAGGGATGCTGGATTTTATTGAAAGCTTTTTCCAAGTCTGATGATATAATCATGTGGTTCTTGTTTTTACATCTGTTGATGTATTTAATTATGTTTATGGTCTTGTGGATGTTGAACCATTCCTGCATCCTGGGGATGAAGCCAACTTGGTCATGGTGGATGATTTTTGAGATGTGTTGTTGGATCCGGTTTGCTAGAATCTTATTGAGAATTTTAGCATCTATGTCCATCAAGAATATTGGCTAACAGATCTCTTTCTTTGTTGGATCTTTACCCAGTCGGGATATCAATGTGATGTTGACTTCATAAAATGATTTGGGGAGAGCTCTATCTTTCTCAATTGCTTGGAATATTTTCAATAAGATTGGTATCAGTTCCTCCTTGAATGTTTTGTAGAATTCTGCTGGAAGTCATCTGGTCCGGGAATTTTTTTGTAGGTAGTTTTCCTTTGACAAAGTCAATTTCCTGAGTTGTTAATGGTTTGTTTAGGGTCTAAATTTCTTCTTGTTTCAAACTGGGGAGGTTGTGTGATATCAGAAAGTCCTCCATTTCATTTAGGTTTTCAAGTTTATTTTCATACAAGTACGCCTAGTAATCTCTGATAATCTTTTGCATTTTTTCAGGTTCAGTTGTGACTTGTTTTTTTGCATTTCTGATTGTATTATTTGGGCCTTTTCTCTTTTTCTTGATAAGTCTGGCTAGGGGTCCATCAATCTTTTTTATCCTTTTAAAGAACCAGCTTTTTGCTTCATTTATTTTCTATTATATATTTTTGTTTTTTGTGTCCCGTATTTGTGCTTTTATTTTGATGATCTGGATTCTTCAGTTGGTATTTTTAAAAAAGAGTTCCCTACCCCTCCTCAACTATGGATACGACCTAAGTGATTGCATGGAGAAATTGCTTTTAAATAGCATAACTGTGCCAATCAGGGGTTGGTAACATTTGAAAGTTATGGATTCCATTTTTCTTTTACCCTAGTGTCTGTTAATATTCAGCGGTGGCAGAGAGAGATGTCCTGAAAGATGGTGATGAATAAGGAGTAATTTCTTGTACCACACTCCTGAGATGCAGGAAACAACTGCTGAGTGTGTCTTCAAAGTATGCAAAACTGTGTTTAGAATGAATACTCTCTCAGGTACTTGGTGGAGAGAGTGGGAGGGTCCAGGAACAGTGCAGTTGCTATACTTGTGCTGTTCTGTAGACATAGAAATTGTGCTTTGTAGCCGCATTCGGTGGCTCAGCCTGTAATCCCAGCGTTTTGGGAGGCTGAGGTGAGTGGATTGCCTGAGCCCACAGGTTCGAGACCTGCCCGGGCAACTTGGCAAGACCTCATCTCCTACAATAAATCAAAAATTAGCCAGGCGTGGTATTGCACACCTGTAGTTCCAGCTACTTGGAAGGCTGAGGTGGAAGGATCGCAGAGCCCAGCAGGTTGAGGCTGTAGTGGCTGACAGTGGCCACTGCACTCCAGTCTGGGTGATAGAGTGAGACTCCAACTCAAAAAAAAAAAGAAAAAAGAAATTGTGCGTTGTGTACCTCTCATTTCACCTTTGCCTGACCTTGACATAGATCAGTGATTTCCATCTTACATCTTATATATATTTGAACAACTTTATCGAGATATAATTGATGCATAATGAACAGCATGTAAAGTATAAAATTTGGTAAGTTTTGATATAAGTAGATATCAAAACCACAATCAAAATAATGAACAAAAATATAAGACCTAGAAGTGTCCTCAGACAGTTTTGTAATCCCTTTCATTAGCTCCTCCTTTCCTCCATTTCTAAACAACCACTGGTCTATTTTCTGTCTCTATAAGATTAATTTTTCATGTATTGGAATGTAATATAAATGGAGTCATGCAGTATGCAATCTTTTTTGTCTGTCTTCTTTCACTCAGCATAATTATTTTGTTGTCTATCCATATTTTGCCACACATCTGTCCATAGTTCAGCATGCATCCACCATCCATTCCTTTTCATTGCTGATCAGTGTTCCATTGTATGTATATGCCATGTTTTGTATATACATTCACCCAATGATGGACATTTTGGTTGTTTCCATTTTTTGGCTATTACAGATAAAGCTGCTATGAACATGCATAGACAGACCTTTGTATGGACATATGCTTTCATTTCTCTTGGATAAATATCTAGGAAATGTTGGGTCATATGGTAGGTGCATATTTAACCTTTTGAGAAACTGCCAACCTGTTTTCCAGAGTTGTATCATTTTACATTCCTGTTAATAGTATATGAGGATCACAGTTCCTGCATATCCTTCTCAACACTTAGGATGGTCAATTTTATAATTTAAGCTTTCTAATAGGTGTGTAGAGGTATTCCATTGTAGTTTTAATTTACATTCCCCTAAATCTCTGACTACAATTGTGGAACGATTTCTCCTTTAAGTTCTATCAGTTTTTGCTTCATGTATTTTTAATCTCTGTTGCTGCATGCCCAAATGCTCAGGATTGTTATGTCTCTCCATGAATTAATCCCTTTAACATTAAAAATGACTTTTTGTTATTTCCCATAATATTCTGTGCCTGAAATCTCCTTCATCCAATAATAGTACATGTCCACTCCATCTTTCCTCTTAACAGTGTTAGCATGCTTGATTCTTTTCCATTCCTTTACTTTAAGATTATTAGTCAAAACTAGAGGCATTATACTTCCAGACTTCAAACTTTAAAATAAGGCTACAATAATCAAAACAACCTGGTACTGGTACAAGAATGGGCATATAGACCAATGGAACAGGACAGAGACTCTGGAAGCAAAAACTCAATCTCTCAACTAATTCATCTTTGACAATGGCACCCATAACAACCACTGGGGAGAGGAGACCTTATTTAGCAAATGGTGCTGGAAAACCTGATCGACACATGCAGAATAATGAAACAGGACCCTTACCTATCACCATATAAAAAAATCAGCTCTAAATGGATCAAAGACCTAAATGTAAAACCTCAAACTATAAGAATCTTAGAAGAAAACTCAGGAGACACCCTTATGCACATTGGAATAGGTAACCAATTCTTGACCTAGTTCCCAAAAGCATATGCCATAAAAGGTAAGGTAGACAAGTGGGATCTTATCAACCTGAAAATATTTTGCACAGCAAAAGAAATGATCAAGAGAGTGGGGAGATAACCCACAGAATAGGGAAAAAATGCTAATTATGTATCTCACAAAGTCCTAACATCTAGGATCTACAAGGAACTCAAATGAGCTGAAAGAAAAAAACAAAACAAAACAAGTCCTATTTCAAAAATGGGAAGAAGACATGAATAGACACTTCTCAAAATAAGATATATGAACAGCTAACAGATACATGAAAAAATGCTCATCCTTACTAATCATCAGAGAAATGCAAATCAAAACCACACTGAGATACCACCTTACTACAGTAAAGATGGCCATCATTAATAAATCAAAAAACAATAGATGCTGGTGAGGATGTGAAGAAAAGGGAATACTTCTACACTGTTGGTGGGAGTGCAAACTAGTCCAGTCTCTATGCAAAATAGTGTGGCAATATCTAAAGGAACTAGAAATTGATGTTTCAAATGATCCAGCAGTATACTTCCTGGGAATTCACCCAGAGGAACACAAATCGTTCTACATAAAAGACACCTGCACATGCATGTTTATTGCCACATGGTTCACAATAGCAAAAACATGAAACAAACCCTATTGCCTATTGAAAATAGACTGGATAAAGAAAATGTGGCACATATACATGATGGAATATTACGCAGCCATAAAGAAGGATCAAATCTCAGTAAAATGGATGGCATTAGAGACAATCATTCTTGGTGACCTATCACAGAAACAAAGAACCGAATACCACATATCCTCACTCATAAGTAGGACCTGGATATTAACCACAATATCACAAGGGAGAGATCTGCAGTTGTGGGTCACTGCTAGGGGAGATAGAGAGGAGGCGCATGTAACAACACAAAGGGTACCTGATCCTAAACCAGGGAAAGTGAGGACCAGCTGGAGGCCCAAACTTCACCTGCACAAACATTACATATGTATCTAGCCCTGACTTGTACCCCACACTTTTAAAATAAAATAAAAAAGACTATTAGCATCTTTATATTTAAACTATGTTTCTTTTAGCAGTGTAGAGTAGGGTCTTGCTTTTTAAAATATAACCTGACCATATATTTTAATTGAGGTATTTAGACATTTACATGTAATGTATTTATTGATATGATTAGATATCAATCTATGTTCTTGTTCTTTGCCATATTATCTGTTCTTTATTTCCCCATTTGCTCTTGTCATATCTTTTGGATAAATTGAATGTATTTTATGATTCCACTTTATATCCTTTGCTGACTTGTTAAATATAACTCTTTGTTTTATTAATTTAGTGGTTGCTTTAGGTTTTATATTTATCTTTAACTTATTACAGTCTAAAATAAAGGGATTTTATACAATCTCGTATATGGTATAAGAATCTTGCAATAGTATACTCCTATTTGTTTCCTCTTGATCTTTGTGTTATTTTATAAAAATTTTTACTTTTATATATGTTACAACACCATATTACATTGTTACTATTTTTGTTTAAACCAGGATTGACAAGCTTTTTCTGTTAACAGTCAGGTAGTCAATAATTTAGGCTTTGTGTGCCATATGGTTTCCGTTGTAACAATTCATATCTGCTATTGTAGCTCAAAGCAGTTACAGGCAGTTCATAAATGATGGATCATGACTGTGTTGCAATAATACTTTATTTAAAAATTAGTCGACAAGAAGGATTTAGTTGGCAGGCTTTAGTTTACTGACCCCTAGTTTAAACAGTCAGTCATCTTTTAAAGAGATTACCATATCTGGTGCTCCTTTTCCTTTGTGTAGAATCTGTGACATTTGCTGTTATTTTTCCTTCTGCCTGCAGGATTTCCTTTAACAATTCTTGCAGTGCAGATTTGCTGGTGTTGACTTATTTCAGCTTTTGTATATTTTTAAAAGACCTTAATTTTACTTTTATTTTAAAAACATATTTTTTTTTTTCTAGCTAAATGTGATGGTTCACAGCTGTGATCCCAGCAATTTAGGCTGAGGGGAGAAACCCTTGATCCCAGGTGTTTGAGGCCGCAGTGAGCTATGATCATGCCACTGCGCTTCAGTTTAGGTAACAGAGTGAGACACCCTCTAAAAATAAAAGAAAGAAAGAGAAAAAGAATATTTTTGGGGAAAGTATAGAAGTCTAGGTAGATAGTATTCTCTTTTAGTCAATTAAAAATGTTACTTCATTTTTTTTCTAATTTGTGTCATTTCCAACAAGAAATTTTATGTGATTGTTGCCTTTATTTCTTTGTAACAAGTAATATATAACTTGTCTTTTTTTCTCTGTTTGCTTTTAAGACTTTTCTTGTATCACTGATGTTTAGCAATTTGATGATCATGTGTCTTGGTGTAGTTTTCTTCATTTTTTTTGTGCTTTAAGCTCATTGAGCTTCTTGGATTTATAACTTTTCATCAAATATGGAAAAAATTTTGGACATTATTCTTTAAATATCTCCTCTCCCTTTTGGGGATCCATTTACTTGCATAGTATTAGGACTCTTGATGCCTTTTTCTTCTTTTCCTTTTCCTCTACCTTATATATATTTTCTTTCTGTGAACCATTTTGAAGAATTTCTATTGCTATGTCTTCCAGTTTATTCATCTTGTCTTCTGCAGTGTCTAATTAACTGTTTATTCAACCAGTGCATTTTTTATATCACACACTTTAGGTGTTAATTTTAAAGGTACAATTTGGACCTCTTAAAAGTATTTTTAAATTTTTAATTTAACATTTCAACATATGGAATACAGCCATAATATCTATTTTAATTTCATTTTCTACTAACTTTAACATTATGTTATTTCTGGGTGGATGTTAACTAATTGATTTTCTTCTCATTATAGGTTGTATTTTTCTACTTTGCATATGTGACTGGATTCTAGATGTAAATTTTTACCTTATTGAGTGCTGGCTATTTCTGTATGCCTACAAATTTTCTGGAGCTTTGTTCTGGGATGTAGTGTGTGTTGCTTGTAGATTTTCTGATTCTTTTAAGTTTTGATTTTAAGATTTCTTAGGTGGGTCTGGAGAAGTGCTCAGTCTAGAGGTCACCATTTCCTACTATTCAGGCACTGCTTTTTTTTGTAATATACTTTAATCCTCTATGACTTGTGAAATTTTCCAGTCTATCTATATTAGGTAAGGCACTGTTCCTTCTAATATTTCTGGGCAATTCCTTCACTAATCTCATGGTTTCCTCACGTACAGTTGCTGACCAGTACTTAGCAAATAATCTATGGGAAATCTTTTCAGATCTCCAAAGTTCTCTCTCACTATGCTATTCTCTCCTTTCTGGTAGACTGTTCTCCAGCTGCCTTGGTCCTTCAAGACTCTCAACTTTAATTCTTCAACTTAAGGAGTTCAGTGAACACTGTCCAGTTTCCTTTGAACTGAACTGTTAAGAGTGGGGCAATCAGCCTTCTCTCACTTATTTCCCATTCTCGGGGACCACTGTCCTCCTTTCCCTAATTCCCAGTGTTCAATATTTTGTTCATATTTTTGTTGTTTCAAGGAGAGGGAAAATAGGTTCCCCTCTCTTTAGACTTTCTGTGACACACATTCCGTTTCAATCAGGGAAAGTGTTCATTGTCTAAGGCAGTAGGTGTCCTACAGTGGTTAATACACTTTCCTTTGCTCATATATAGAATGAATTACAAGGCAGTTTGGAGCCAGAGAGATGGGGACTATGAGGTCAGTGTCTTTCTAATAAAATAAAGTTAGAGAAAGTAGTTAAGATTTGTAGTCAGTTCACTACATTTCATCTTGATTTAGACAGACTTGCTCAGTCACAGGTAGTCTATACCAGCACAGGCCTACTCCAGGAGCCAAGAAACCTGCATATGAAAAGGGCACTTAAAAGTTCCCCAAGAGAGGTGGGACAATGCCATAAAGAAAAGGAAGACGAAGCTGTGTGGAGCTCCTTTTCCTAAACTCTCCAGATAAGCAATCACCTTGCCCCCGCCCCCCAACACTCAGACTGAATACAGCCTTTGAATAAAGCATTGAATGTCACTCTAAGGAAGGTACCTACTTGTGAAAACTAGAGCTTTGGAGATGAGTGGTCTCATAGAGAGAGTAAGTTCAGGAGCAAATGTCTTTCTCAAGTGATCTCGGACACGTTAATCACCACCCTTATTTTTTATTCTCTGAAACTGTTCCGCAACTTTCAATGGATTTATGTAGTGCTTAATCCCTTTCTCCTTGTGTCTGTCTCTCACTCTCTTTCTTTCTCTCTCTCTTTTATGATAATACCAGTTTATAAGGCATATGAGATTGTGGTAGCCTCATTACTTCTCACTTCTACAGAATCATAGCCAGCCCCATAGCTGTGTGAGTGAGAATTACAATGATAATACAGTTGCCATTGATTTCCTCCTCTCTGGGGAAGCAATTCTGACCTATCCTAACACTGAGGTTTTCACAACTATTCAATTCAGAGATACAAAAAGGGAGGTCACCAAAATGAATTTTGGGCTCAAATATTGCCCCACCAACGCTATTTTCTGGAGTGTTCCCCTACATCATGACAGCATTTAGTAAAGCATTTGGAAAATGCCATACCAGGGCGGAGTCCTGCAATTTAGTGTTATTTTTCTTGCTGTTTGTCATCTGTGCATTGTCAACTCCAGGTTCTAGGAAGATGAAACACACGTTTCTCTTGCCAAGTGCTTGGTAATCCAGTCTAAGCAGAGGGCTTTGAAAAGCTCAGTAACAATAAACCCCCATTCATTTCTTCTCAGTTAATTAGGAATCAGCCAACAGGCTGATAAAGGCCTAACCTGAAATTTACCTTTGCTTTGAAAAGGCTTTCTTCATACACAGTGAAAATTAATTGGGTAAACAGAATGTCAGATGATTGATAGGAGAAAAAAAGCTGTATCAAGAGACATTTAATTGCTCTCATGATAAAAACAGCCTTTTACAAACAAATAAGAGCAATCTTATAGAGCAGTGGAGAATGATAAGGGCTGGATGTTTGAAGCCTGAGTGCTTGTCCTGGTTTTCCCAAACAAATGTGTTACTTAAGCACTCCACTTTCTCTCCCTAGGCCCCAGTTGATTTCTCTATAAAATTAAAAGTTGTTCTCCATGGCCTTTTATAACTCAATATAATAGTAGCAGTTTATGCATCCTGTTTAAAATAAACCCTAGACCTTCATTAAGCCAGGCAACTTATCCAAATGTTCTAGGAGGATGTTCTGTTTCCTGCTGGGACATCTAGATATAATCGCCATAACTGTAGAACATCAGTCTTTCAGCTTCTCCCAATTCCACTCTGCTGTCCTCACCTTGTTATGATATTTTCAGAAGTCAGTTCTGACCTTGTCTCTTCCCTTCTGGTGACTCTCAGGTCCACAGGATAAAGTCAAAACTTTTTATCAAGGCACATAAGAGCATTCACAGTCTCTCTTGACAGCTTTGCTCTTACTCCATGTAGAACTTGGGTGCTAGCCATGGTAGATTATGTGCAGTTCCCAGAGTGCTCTCTACTCCTCCTGATCAAATTGGGTTTGATTTTGCTACATCCTTGTTTTGCTTGGAAACTGCTATCAGTTCTCCAAATCTTAGTTCAGGCAACTGCTCTTCTGTAAAACCTCTTTTGAACCTCCCAGATAGAGTTAGTGATTCCCTCATCCAGTGTTTCTTTAGTTGCAGTCATGAGGTAGCATGTTTGCCTCCTCCAAAAGATTACAGATTCTTTAAGCATAGGGATTATGTCCTGTTCATCTTTGTGTTTATGAAGTCTGGAAAGGGATACAAAGGGGGTTGTTGTGTGGATGAATGATAATATAGCATTTGAGAGTAATAAGTCTACAATTATTCCATAGTTTTAAAATTTTCTCATTTGAGATTGGTGTTCCTCTGATAATTTGAATTAGTGAAGGGTACTGATTTTTTGAGGAATTTTCTATGAACCATTAATCAAGAAGATTTTGCCTTAAAAACTGCATTCAGGATACAGAAAGGGTTTAGTTAGTGAACTTCCGAGACTGGATGTTAAAAAAAAGTCATTTGGAAAATATCATGGACAATATTGCTAAAGTACTTTTATCAGCCCAGAAGAGCAGAGGCTGGTTTACTGATGTTTTATTAAGCAGGATCATAATCACGTTTCTGCAAGCCCATTATGGATTATAATTGATGGTTCTAGGAATGTGTGGGCTTCCTCAGAGTCTATACACTTTTAATCCTTGAAGATGTTTGGGTAGGGGCTAAAAGTCATCTGATGTGGTTGTTGAAAGGGTGTTCATGCATTCGATGGGAGTACTTTCAACTTAACGATTTTTGTAATATTATAATTTTCTGTATTTATAGATGAGAAGAGTAAGGCTGAGAAAGCGCTTCATGTTCACTGAATAAATTCATAATTTCCCAATATAGGCACTACTGGTGTTTTGAACTGTGTAACCTTTGGTTGTTATAGGCCAGCCTGTGTATTGTAGGATGGGTAGCATGATCCCTCCACTACATGCCAGTAGCACCCCCAACCCCGATGAAGACAAAGGTCTTCACATATCAACAAATGTCCCCTGGGAGGCAAAATCGCCCCACTGAGAACCAGTGAATTAGATGAAAGAATTTATAAACCTTACGTGAGGAAACCTGAAAGGCTGGATTACATCCATGCTTCAGTTTTTATTTTTGATTTTGGTTTCAAAATTACTAGATTTAATAAACATGCATTGAATGCCTACCTATGAAGCAATAAACAAGACACTGTGTAGACATTGTAGAATTGTGGAAAGCTGAAAAGAAAACTACTGTCTTTTTAAAACCATGCAAAAACTCATACAGAGGTCTTGGAACAGAAAAGTGGTGTAGACAAAACTGATGCAGCATTTGGTAAAAAGTGTAACACTAAGGGTAGAGTGTTGTCATTATGATCACAGAGTCTAGAACCACAGTGCCAGGGCTTTATATACTAACCTCAAGACACTCTAGTTGTTTAGCAGGGGTGAAGGGCAAATTACTTACTGGTCCCATAGTCTTATGACTCAGTCTTCTTGTCTGTAGGATGGAGATGCTTATTATAAACGATTGTAAGGTTGTGATGAAGATTAGATGAGTTAGATTTAAAGTGTTTGGAATAATGCCTGATGCATAAAAAGTGTTATTAATAGATGTTGTTGAATTAAAGATGCTGTTGACTGAGAAATGCACCATATTTTCTGATCCACCAAGAAAGAAAAAAATGCTAATGGTAATTGGAAAAAACCCCCTACTAGTTGTAAGACTCATCTTGCTTTCAGAGATGTAAAAATATTAAAAAATAAAGCACATGTCAGATTTGATGTGATATGAATGCTTAGTATTATCACAGCTTTGTAGTTAGACACTATATTTTATTTCTTGTGGTGCCACTTTCTAGTTTTTATTTATTATTTAGCATCTTTGAGCTTGCTTTCTTATCTGTGAAATGAAAATAATAATAGCCATCCTGCAGGGTTGTAGCAAACATAAAAGGAGATACTATAAAACTACCTTAGTAAAAATTAGGCGCTCAATATATTATGGATGTAGAGGTGGGGGTAATAGGAAACCTAATGCTTAGCATGTGAAATTTTGCCATGTAAAGGTGTTTAATAGGAAGTGTTATTAGAGAAGAGAGTGGCATTGTCAAGGAAGGGCATGAGTGGCCTCTGTTAGTTCTAGATAATAGGACAAATTTCTTTTCCTTCTTCTCCTTATTTTGCAAGTTCCCAATTTATGTGTTACTCAGAGTATGTGGTCTTGGAGCAATAAGACACATGTCAACCACTGGTTGCCAAGTTGATGACCTACTTGTTAGATGGGAAGATAAGACATACGTTAGTGCAGGGAGGAGAGAGAGACCAACATTGACTTAGTGCCTTCTATATGACAGAAATTATACTAAGTGCATTTTTTCCTCCCAGTAACACTGTGAAATACTTCCTATTATTACCATTTTCTGATGAGGTAACTGAGGTTCATAGAAGTTAAAAATGTTATTTGAGATCATATACTTAGGAAGAGACAGAGCTGGATTTTCCACCCAGCTCTGAATGCTAATGTTAAAATTTGTTTATAAAGTGAGTAAAATATTTCCATAAGAAGATAGTAGCTAATTAAATGCTACAACATAGAAAATCAGAAGAGGGAGAGAGTACTTTGAGTTGAGTTGTCAGAGAATGCTGCATGGAGAAAGGCACTTTAAAGAAGAGGTAAGATTTAATTAGGCAGAAGAGAGAGTTCCAACTTATTCCCAAGCATCACAGGTAGTGGGCATTTTGAATAAAGATCAAAATAAACATGATATATCAGGGGACAGCAGGGAGGCTAGACTGGCTGGACCAGAGGAAATGTGAGTTTAGTGAGTTGAAGAAGTGTGTATCTCATGTTCTCTGTATCTCCAGCACCTAACACAGTGCTTGATACAAGTAAGAGCTCTCTAGTTATTGGTTAGAAAATACTACTGAATTGAGAGTGGGAAAACAAGCTGAATTTGTGGTTTGGGTCCTCAGGAAGTCAAGCTGAGGAGTTCGGATTTAGCCTGTTGGTACTGAAAAGCCATTGCATGTTTTTTCACAAAAGAGTAGTAATAGTAATTGTACTTGCACAGTGCTTTCTAATCCTCAGGTGCTCTTCCAAGTACCTTACACAGAATACTTTATTTACCCATCCCAGCAAGTTTATAGGCTAAATCCTGTTATATCCCACCCCATTTTTCAAATGGGAAACTGAGGCATAGGGAAGTTAGGAAATTTGTCCAAGCTCGTACAACTGGTAGGTGACAGACCTGGGATTTGATGCTAGGAAGTGGTTGAGCTTCTATGTTCATACTCTTTTTCTTTTTTGAGTTGGTGTCTCACTCTTTCACCCAGGCTGGGGTGCAGTGGCACGCATGCTCACGGCCACCCCAGCGTCGACCTTCGGGGGTCCAGAGATCCTTCCACCTCAGCCTTCTGAGCAGCCAGAACTACAGAGGCGTGCTACCATGCCCGGCTGTTTTTAAAAAAATTTTTGTTGTAGAGATGAGGTCTCACCATGTTACTCAGGCTGGTCTCGAACCCGTGGGCTCAGACAATCCACTTGCCTCGGCCTCCCAAAGTGCTGGGATTACAGGCTGAGCCACTGAGTCCGGCCTGCGTTCATACTCTTAATACCACACTGCTGCTTAGTAAGAATGGTTTCTTGTAAGATGACTTTCTCCGGGGGTCAATTTTCCAGGTCTCCTTTGCAGTCTATCAATGTATAAATCAGTGGCATGGATGAACACTTATGCTAAGATCTGGGTTTAGTAGCTTAAAAGTTCCTAATTCCTGTCTTTGGTGTATTCTTCTCACTCCCCATCCCTGAGTTTTCTTTGTGCCTGCCTGGCAAAACAGGAAAAGCAGAAAAGTAACCACCATTTTCTTTAGCATGGTGGTACTTTTATTAGGTAATTATTAATCCCAGAGCTTATCTAAAACAAAAGAAATCTTCACAAATGTAAAATTTATTACCATCTTTTATGATGATATTTAAATACTACTAAATTTCTGGGTCCAAATGAAAACAGAATTCTGAGGTCACATGTCATCTTGAAGGTAATGAGTATTCACCTGAATAAAATTATTATCTCAGAAAGCCCAGGGCTCCCAGAGGGTATATGGTGAAGTGAGCCGTACCTCGCATTTAGTAGGTGCTTCATCATACTCATATGTTAAATGAATGAGTAGCATTATGGTATCATAAAGGGAACAGGGATTTAGACTTAGAAGATAAGGATTTCAAGGCTATCCCCTGCATCTACAGGCTTGTGACCTTGGGCCAGTTACTTCATCCCTGTGAGTCTTAGATTTCTCATTTGGTCAATGGAAATAAGAATAATTACCTTACAGGGTGGTGGGGAGGATTCAGTGAGATACACAGATCATTGCACATGAGCCATACTATAAGCTGGTATGGAAACAACAGAGTCAATCTTCCTACCTCTCTATCAGAGAAAATTTCAGTACCTTTTCCCCTGCATAGCTGGTGCCAAAATAGTAGTTGCCACTCACTTGTACCTTAGTAAGCTAACACATAATATTCTACATGCCACAATAAACTTTGACTAGTTGTATAAGGGATATACACATAATTGTTACTGCCAGAATTAGTTATTCTTTGGGGAAACATTTTATTATATCAACATATGACAGAGATGCATGACAAATTTTGTTTTCGTTAGTTCATGGTGAAAAGAAAATGGATTCCATATCCAATCTTTAAAAAGTTTGAGAAATCCTGTGCTTAAATTAAAGGTAAGAGACAAGAGTATGAAAATGAGAAAAAAAGAGTATTTGTTGGCAGATTCTGTTATATCATTTACAGCTGGTAGAACCAAGGCAATATGAAAAGGTCATTAAATGCAGAGTGGTCCAGGGGTTCAAATCCCAGCTTTACTGCTTATTGACTACGAGGCCTAAGTTCAACCTGTCACAGAGTGGTTATAAAAATTAAGCAACTAATATATAGTGTCTGACACAGATGGGCAATTCTGCACGGTAGTTTCAGTTTTCTCTTAAATCAGAACACATTTAGTAGCTTAATAATTTATTCAACATGATGACTCCACAGACATTTGTCAACAGAGAAGCCAACATGCTGTATGTAGTGGGCTAGAGATGTAAACAGAGACCAGATCATGGTGGTTTTTGAAGAACATGCTTCAGGGGACAATTGAAGGTTTTTTACGAAGAGAATGATAGGAAATTATCCATTTCTCAATTTGTTTACACAACAATAATTACCACTACTCTTCTTCCTCCCCTCTTCTCTTAGATTCTTACACTCACTCTCTTCTCACATTTTTATAGTATTATATAATTTTGTTAAACTTTTTATTCTCATTAGTTAATTTGATCCCCAAAGCAACACACTGGTATGTATATTATTACCCTTATTTTACAAGTTAAAAACAGGCTTGCATAGTTTGCCCAAGATGACACAGCAAGTAAGAGGCAGAACTTACACTTGAAATCATAGTATTCCAAGTTTTTCCCTATTTCTTCTCTACTCCGCCACCATGAGAGGAAAATAAAACCCATATGGAGCCTGTGCATCATCTACTCACCAGGAGGAAGTATAGAACAGCTCTAAATACCTTGCTTTCAGGCTACAAAAATAACCATTGGATCTGGAATAACTATTTTTGAATTATTTTCAGTCCTATTTATTTAGTGATTATTATATATTTTCCTGATGGTTACAGAATTACTGAGAAAAGAAATAATTTCAAATTATTATTTTGCAAAATATCACTGTGTTTTAACCTTGTGAATTTTGACCCCAGCCCAATGGTTTCAATAATGTGTATATTCTAGAGTCATTTCTACTGCAGATAGTATTCTGTTCAGTTTAGTATCACTCCTAAATCTTAGTTTAGCTCAGCATCACTACTAAATCTTGGTTGGTTTTCCCTAGGGTTCCCTTTACAGAAATGGGTTGTATCTTTGTAGCTATAGCCCTTATATTTCAACCCTTCATCTATGCCATTAGACCTGGTAAAAACCACAGAAATTGTTGTGTCCAGTACCCATATTACAGCTGGAGATACTGAAGCTCACACAGGGGAGTGGAATAACTCAGGATCTGAAGGGAGGTAGTGAGATGAGAATTTAACACTGGTGGCCTGGTTACCATTGTTACTCTAAGTATGGACCAAGGCCAGCATCATCATCAACCTGAGAGTTGTTAGAAGTGCAAAATTTAAAGCCACATTCCAAACTTCTGAATTATAATCTGAATTGCAGTAAGACACCCAGGTGATTTGTGTGCACATGAAGGTTTATGAAGCACTATTTTAAATCACACCGAACTTCTGCTTGTGTAGAAGTATTTGAAGGTGTGTATGCTTCAAGGTAGGATGAGGAGTGTTCTAGATGGGGAAAAGGGAAAGAGAGAGGAAAAGACGGGAAGGGAAGGGGAGGGAAGAGAAAATAAAAAAGAGAGAGAATGGTTTGTTCTGGGATAGTGTGGGCTGGGGACAATACAATGTCAATACAATGTCCTTTAAACACTTGATAAATGAGACTGGCATTCATGGATGAGCTCTAGGGAAGAATACTAATCTGCAGGGCATTGCTACATAGGCAGGAGGTAAAACATGGAGGATACTATGCAGAGAGTAGGCAGGAAATCCTAATATTTAGAAGCTGGCTGATGCAGTCAAAAGATCTGTTAAGGAAAGGCCAGGAGTTGGCATGAGGACGTCAGGGTCCCAGAGGCCAAGGATAGATTTTTTTGTTTTTGGCTAGAGTTGTCAGATAACAAAGAAAGAGTGGAGAAAATTCTCCTTCGTATTTGATAGCTGGTAGGCTACTGATAATCTGGCTAGGGGCCCCAGGTAAGAACTGTGCCCTTTCAATTCCAGAAGATTTCACTGGGTAACTGTTTGAAATACTGGCGTCAGGTAATTCTTCTCCTTGATGTTGTAACCAAGCCTATATTATAGAAATTATTAGTTGCTTGTTTGCTTATTGTCTTTTTTCTTTTGTCCTTTCTTTCTCCATGATTGTTTGCACATAGTTATTTTGGTTGAGGATGGTCATCAATAATTGAATATCTTCATGTCCTAACCCCTGGGGACTGCTTGCAAGATTAATGAACATGTTTTTACTTAAAAAATAATGATCTTTAGGTCATGCAGACCTCTATGAGTTTTAGGTCATGTAGGCCCCCTCAATGGCATCCAGAAGCTTGGAGGATGGGAGGATCAGTTAGAGGATGGGAGCAGCTTTGATCACTGGGAATCTCACTTCCTGCATACCTACCTTACCACAAAAGCCCTTGGTTATCTTCAAACGCAGCTCAGATTGACAGTTTGCCTCTCTCACTCTCACGGTTTGGCCATATCAAATGAACCTTTCTATGTTCCTAAGGCTGATGTGTCAGTGTTTGGTTCTCTGTGTATCAGGAACCAGGACCTGACCGTTGGGGTTCGACAACAATAGTAGAACTTGTGCCAGCAAATGCCTCTTCTGCCATGCTCTGCAGCACGTGCTCCTGTCTTCTGTCCTGCCTGTCTCAGTCTCTGACTTCTTGGCTTTTGACTTGTCTGTTGGTTGCTGGACTCTACTTCCCACCTGACCCTTTACCTGCTTCTTTGTGTGTTTCCTCCTTCAAACCACCAGAGCCTCCTAACTTAGAAATTCCTCTGACTAATCGCTGCTATTAGACTGTTTTTCTTCCTCTCAACTCCTAACATCTAATCCTAGAGTTGAAATTATTCTAGCTATTAAGTTCTCATACACAAAATAACCACAAAATAACCAGAGGGACCAAATTTTGTTTACAACATCTCAGTTTAATGTTCTAGGAACATCTCCCCCACTTAGGTTAGTTGGTTATGGTTTAAAATAAGCCCCAGGGAACAGATGGGTTCCCAGAATGAAGTCTAGATTTGCCCTTGGTGTCAATGCTTAGCTGATGCACCAGGATATAAGCTGTCTGTACAGAATTTTTTGTTTTTGAGTGGGAGTCTCTGTCGCCCAGGCTGGATTGCAGTGGCACACTCATGGCCACCCTAGCATCGACCTGCAGGGCTCTGGCTATCCTTCTGCCTTAGCCTTCCAAGTAGCTGGTACTACAGGAGCACACTACATGCCCAGATATATATTTTTTAAATTGTAGATATGAATTCTCACCAAGTTTCTGGGGCTGGTCTGGAGCCCGTGGGCTCAGGCAATCCACTCACCTTGGTCTCTCAAAGTGCTGGGATTACAGCTAGAGCCACCAAGCCTGGCTTGCACAGAATTTCTAATGTGATTTTTGGGTATCAGCACAATTATGGAGAGAAATAAAAATTTTACACCTTTATTAAACAGCTGGTAGAATTTAGACTTCTAGTTACTGCTTTAAAAACTGGATTATTGAAAGTGATTGCATAAAGTCTCCAGTTACTGGCTTCCTTTCCTTTTTAAGGTTGGATTGCTTAGAATTGGAGACACTAGTGATTTCTTAATGTCAAAGACATTAGCAGAGCTATAAAAAGTCAGGAGGAAAGCTGTCAAGAACAGGTGATAATAGTCAAATACAGCCACGGTCATTGATGCCAGCCAAAAACAATTCTTCTTTGTGCCAGGCACTTACTAGGTTCTTTTGCACTGAAGGGAACCAAAATATTTCATCCCAAAATATATTTCTTTGACATAGTTCAAGATGGCTATTTAGAAGGGTTGGGAATATAAGAATAGCCAAGAAGCTATCTTTTGTGAGGAGAGATTTGGATCTGTAGAGAAAATCTGCATTGTTGCAGCCAGGCTTTCTCTGAGGGCCTTCCCTTGTCCAATACAAGATTAACTAAGAGTCTGACATCTTTAAAGGCCAGAAAGAGACATTCACCATCGATTCTCTCTTTGAGGTCTGCTACCTATTAGGTTCTGTTAGGTAGTTAGAACAGGCATGAGTAGGGGACCAAAGGACAGCATAAGATTCAGGAAGCCTACTGGCATTTCAGTTATTTGCTCAGTATTACCAGACTGTAATGATCAAATTGTAATAAACTAACACCTAGGACTGTTTGTTTATGGTTTTAAAAAAACAGCTACTATTAGAACAATAACAACTAATCTTTTCTTTATTTTGCAATAATCAGCCAAGGTGAATGTAAGGGTCACTTAGATTTATTTGTTTTTTTATTTTAAAGATGTGGGGTACAATTCATGATTAGGTATACAAGTGGACATCACACAGGTAAAGTTTGGGCCTCGCTTTAGTCCCCACTTTGCTTGGTTTCAGATCAGATACCCTTATTGATGTTGTGTCCCCCAACCCCCGCCTCGGCAGTATCCTGCTACTGCCAATCCCTTTCTTATAGTATTATGGTAAATGTTCAGAGTCCACTTATGAGTGAGAACATGTGGTACTCTGTTCTTTGTTTCTGTGATAGATCACTGAGTATGATAGATTCTAAATCCATCCAAGTTGCTACAAAGTTCATATGTCTGTCCTTCTTTTTGGCTGTGCAATATTTCATTGTGTATATGTACCACATTTTTTTTATTCAGTCCAGTTTCTATGGGCAGCACAGTTGGTTCCATGTTTTTTACAATTGTGACTAGTGCTGCAATAAACGTGAGTGTGCAATTATCTTTTTTATACAAAGTGCACATTTTATTTTCTTCACAGTGTGTTTTCCCACCCCTTTGTAATTTTAGAATTCATTTTTTTTTGCCGCAATCATTAACCAACCCCAAGAGGGAACTAACTAACCAACTGTTAAGACAAAAGTAATTGTGGGGACTTTCAATAGAATAAGACATACAAGAGTAAGCCAGAAGAATGTCAAAACTGACTCAATGAGTGGCTCACTCCTCTTGACCTTTACTTGCAATAAAACTTTGCTGTTGTCTTGAGTTTGGTATGGTATCTAATGCTTTGTTTATGAGTGACCAACGAACCTCGAGTCAACTTTCTGCTTCCAGTTTCATTGGTACAACAAGACCACCTTTGCTGGCCAGGCCTCCTTTCTCCTACCTCATATCCTGTTTGCCATGATCCAAGCCCCCAGTCTTTTTGTAACCAGGATGCCTAAATAGTAGAAAGGAGAGCTTTATTGGCAGTATTAGTTTGCAGACTGGGAGGAGATGGTCTCTGGAGAGGACTAAAGGAGCTCTCTTTTCAAAGAGGATAGGCAGGTTGTTTTTCATGCTTCACAGGACCTGTATCACACAATAGGGTCATATATATTCAGCATGTTTGGGGGGAAAAACTATATAAATTTATGAGGGGGATCTAGTGCATGCACAATGGGTAAATATATATGTAACATATATCCATGGTCACTTTGGGCTGGGTTTTAGCATGAAAATAAGGTGAAATTTAGCTGTTTACATCAAAAGGTGAATTACAGGACACAAAGTATGTGCACAACCTCTATAAGCTGTTTGAAACTGACTTCAGGTCTGCAACTGCTTACCAGAAGAGAATGTGTGTTAGATTAGTCCTCGTTCAGTCAGAATTGTAGTGGTCTGAATTATAAAACAGAGTTAGGAGGGGTCTCATAGTTTCCATTGTTGAGGAGTTTAGCAGGAATGTGATTTTTCTCATAGCCCTAGGAATTTAGAGGTTGCCAGGCCAGTTGCCCTGATCCCTTGACCATATGTAACTTTTGTTTCTTAGGGACTGTCATAGTTGATGAAGGGGCACCTATTTTTGTCTCTCATATCACAGACCTCAAGATGGTCTATAACCTTCTAAAGGGTAGAGTAGTCACTCTATGCCTTTTTGCCTATTGATCTGCCTTTTGTCAGATGATTTTTGAGCAAAACTTTAGAGAGTGAAGGGGAAGTTTTCCCTCCACAGCACATTAAATGACCTCCTTTGGTCCTCTCAACAACCATATGGAGTGGATATTATTATCTACATTTTGTAAATGATTCGCAGTAAAGCTACATAGCTCATTTGTAGCAAGAGACAAGATATGAATTCAGTATGAATTGATTCTGCATATAATTTGAAATTTTAACTCTTGGGCCAGAGTCGGTGGAAAAAAGTATTATAAAGGGATATTTTCTATATAAGCTTTATAAAGTGATACTAGCAGATATCTATATTTCTCCAGAGGTAAGGTAGTCCTAAATCTATTAGTAGAGGAAAGTGCTACAGGATGGGGCCTTGAAGCTAGACAGTGACGGTGACAAAGGAGAATTTCAAGCTCCTGGGCCTGTTACCAACAAAATTGGCTTTTCTCTCCCAAAATGGGGTTCTTTCCTGTCTGGAAAGGCAATATATACAACCAAAGATGGGGGTCAAACAAGACAGGCTTTAATTCTATGGCCATAAAATAGGGAGTAGGAATTTGTTTAGAAAATCAACTTCTCACCAGGTGGGAAGTGAGGAGGTTAAAATATAAAATTTTTTAATGAAGGGGTTGGTTATTAAACACAAAAGAAGAAATATTTATTTTTTTTCTGGGAATGGGTTGAAATTTCTCTCCTTTTTTGGTCGGTTTCTTATCATGACTGCCTAGGAGTGTGTCGTTAAGTATGGAAAACATAATAAAATGGAAGTTCTTCAGATGTCTATCGGACCACCATCTTAGATCTCACTAGTTTAGCTGCTCTGGTCAGAAGGGGAATTTCTGTCTGCAGGCCTTTTTGTCTCCCAGAAATAAGCAGAGTTAAGTTGGAGTAGTAATTCAGCTAGGTATTATACTAGGTAACAGGCCAGCTGGGTCTGTTCTCAGCTCTGGACTTCCACTTGTGCTTAAACAGCTGTTTGATATATCTGGAATGTGTCTTTGCCTTGCTGGCCATCTCTACATCCAGTTAACAGGTATAATGAGTGCCCTTCTCAAGGTCATCTGTGAGGCCACTTAGGTGTCATGATTGTCAGCTTCTCTATCAGTAATTTAGGAATAATAGAACTAACCCATGAGGTTGTTCAGTGCTTGAATGGCAAAAGGCTATAATTTATGTGGCAATTTTAATAATGAATAAAGGAAAAATATAAAACATTGAAGACAATTGCTGGTCTTGAAATCCCACTACAAAATTAGTCTATAATGAAAACAAATAAATTGTTGTTCTTCGAATGAAAACACATTTATAAATGTTAGGCAAATTTAATGACCAAAAAATTTTTTAAAAGTGGCTGGAACTAAAGAATAAACTGGCTTTCTGAAATAAATATAGAAAAACCTGGTTAAAACTGTTTTTAAAATGATTAACTAGTCCACTAAGTTTCTTAATTATTTATTGGATTTGTGTAGAAATTGCTTTTCAAGTACAAATGAGGCAACTCAATAATGAGACAGTTTATGGTACCTGGCTACACTTCAGATCTTATCATCAGCTCTCTTCCCTGTACTCGTATGTCTGTACTTATAAGTTAGCCTATGTTTCTCCTGAAGCAGTGATTTTAACAAGCATTTTATCAGAATGTCTATATGTGATTATAGTAAAATATATATTTGGTTTTTGATCCCATTTCCTGGCGTGCAACTCCTAAAATTCTCAGAAACTCCAAAGTGATATCGTTTGATATGTTAATGATAGCCTGATGACTGGTAGCCAATAGGCAATGTCAAGATGAGGGGAAGTCACAAGAAAGACCAAGACATGGCTTTTAGTCCCACTTCCCCACCTCTGGGGAGGGGGCAGCGCCTGAAGGTTGAATTGATAACCAATGGTCAATGATTTAATCAATCAAGCCTATGTAATGAAGCTTCCATAAAACCCTAAAAGGCTGGACTCAGAGTTTTCTGTCAGCTGAACACTTGATGCACAGGGGAGTCCATGGACTTTACAACCCTCCTTTCAAACCAGGATCTATATATCGCTTTATCTTTATCCTTTGTAATATCCTTAATAATACACCTGTAAATGTAAGTGTTCCATGAGTTCTGTGAACTGCTCTAGTAAATTACTCGAACCCAGGAAGCGGGTTGTGGGAATCCCAATTTGAAGTCATTAGGTCAGAGGTTCCTGAGGCCTGGACTTGCGACTGATAGGAAGGGAGGTTGGTTTGTGGGACTGAGTCCTCAACCTTGGAATCTGAGGTTATCTCTAGGTAGATAGTGTCAGAACTGAATTGATGGGCACCCAGCTGGTATCCACTGCAGAATTGATTGCTTGCTTGGTGTGTGGGTACAAACCTCCACACATTTGGTCACAAAAGTCTTTTATGTTGATTGTTGTGGTGTGAGAATAGGGGGAAAGCAGTTTGAGTTTTTACTCTCACTGTGCTTGACTCTTTTCATAAGTACAATTCATTTAATAAATACTTATTATTGAGTGCTTTATAAATATGGTACATGGTATTAGGCACTGTGTGGAATCTGATAATTCACAATTCAAACTTGTAGCTTTTGAAACTTTAAATTATTCTGAGCCTTGAGAGAAATTTGGCTACTGAATCACGCAGCATGCAGCTGCAAAATTTTTTCCTGTAAATAATTAAGAAAGCAAATGGTACCAGATATAACCCCCCCCTTGGAAAAACTACCCCTCTTGGCAGAGTAATAATGTAATTTTCCATGGAATGTAACAATCTATAAACACTCAAATAGTTGTAATGCATGCACTGCTCTTATATTTTAAAAATGTAACTTGTAATCTCTATCTCTGCCTGTATAAACGTAATCTTAACATCTTTACTTTAGAATGCTGACCCCATTCATTTGGATTTGGTGCTTTCGGGTGACAATTTTCAAGCTTTGCACTCTAGTACTTAACTCTAGTACTTAAGTCTATACTTAATGGTATTTTCTGAACCTCAATATTTAAGGTTGACAACACAAAATTTGTCATATTCATGAGCTGAGTTTCAAATGTACATCTGATGAGGGCAGAAACTGTTTTATTCAAGTTTTGCGCATGCAGGCAAGGAGGGAGTGATGATTGAAAAGGCAAGAAATGATATAAATATTTTGGGTTTCTTAGAAGCTCTGTGTTAAGTAAGATATACATGAAAATTTAGGCAAGATCTGGGACACGTCTATATTCTTTGAAGATACTGTGTTGCAAATGGATAAAGCTGTTAGTACATGATGGATGGTGGAGATTTAAATTTTTCTCTAGAGTCATAGTACATTCTAGCTTTAATTGCTGCTACAGTCGGTGACAGTTTTTGTGACCTTCTCATTGTGTAGACACATTCTTGCTCTTGCTAAAACTCTGTAACTGGGCTGTAATAAGCAGGCAATGAATAATGAAGGCAACTAAAACAGAATTTGATGGAAAGGTAGAGGAGGAAGAGTTGGTATAAGGTTCAGACTTGGGGCAGTGATAAGCAGGTGCTGGGGCTTAGAAACTGACACCCCAAAATATGGTGCTTTGACATGATCTCTGTCCCTCCCCCAACAACCATCGCTTCCAGAACATAGAGCAAAGTTGTCATTTGAAGTTTGTTCAACTGCCTGGAGTCTAGACTCTAAAAGGAGAACAATTGTTTTTTCTTCCTTTTCTGTTTTCTCATTATTGATTGTAGAAAAGACCAAGAATGTAATCACACATGAACAGACTCTTTCAAGAGATACTATTTGTCTCTCAGGATCAACCAAATTCCAAAAATAACTATTTACAAGTTAACCTCTGTTCCTTGATCCATTCATTTTCTCTAGTAATTATTTGCTAACCCTCAACAGAAGTCCTTACCTCCTTGCTCCCCGAACCTGTTTTGCCAGAATCCAAACCCCCATTCTTTCTGCAACCCCAAGATGGTATATAAGCTTCTGAACTTTACTGGGGGGTGGGTAATCATTCTGTGATTCTTCCTGCACACATGTTAATAAATTGATATGCCTTTTCCTTTATTAATCTACCTTTTGTGAGTTGATTTTTCAGCAAAACTTCAGAGGGTAAAGGGATGTTTTTCCCTTGGCCCCTACAGTTTCAGAGCCAAAGTTCTACACTTCCATTATTGCAGCCTGAGCTTAATTCTCAGTCATAAACTAGGTTAACTAGTTTGATATTTGTGGAACATTTGACTTTTGGGGGGAATCCATTTATAGGCGAGGAAAAGGTTCCACTCTATAAGCAGGATACCAAAGTTCTGCTCTTCTAAAAGCTGCAACTAAAGAAACTCAGGAGCTGACCAGCTGGTAAAAGTGTAAGAATTTCTTACCATCCAGGTTCCCAACCCCAATCTTTCATAATCTCTCTCTCTCTCTCTCTGAAATCCTTTCCTCTCTGCAAGAATTTGATTAATGGAAGAAAATGATTTATGTGAGTAGTCTTGGATGTAGCGACTCTGGGGTACTTTTTGGTAATTTTGATGTGAATATTTGTATTGTTTGATATCTTTCATCCCAGAAATAGTCTTTTCCTTTTTTTTTTTCTTTCTGTGTTGTTCTGTCTTAAGGAGGGGTACTGGATGACATTCTTTCTTTTTTTGTTGTATGTTCTTGAGAGCTTGACTTGTGACCAAGTGAGAGCACTCTTTCTTGGTCTCTGCCATCCAGAAGACATGATTTTTGGGTCATGTCAGGTGGCCGGTCTAAAATTAACTGGGAGTCTAAGACACATAAACACACTTTTTGTTCTAAACGTGTCAAGCTCTCAGGAGGGTTTGTCTTAAGAAGTTTCTTCCATCGGATGCTTTGTTGTCTCATCCTTGTTGTCTGGTTTGTTTGTGGCAATAAGAATCTCTTACTATTTACTTATTTCTGGGAATACATTTTTTGGGAAAAGACAAATTTTTTTTATTTTAAAGATGTGGGGTACAATTCAGGGTTAGGTATACAAATGTTCATTATGCGTGTACCCTTGTTGATGAGGTGTGTTCCCCTCTTTGAGATGACTTCTGTTGTCTCCAGGAAATGCATCTAAACCAAGAAAATTATATGCTGGGCTTTCCATGAAAAGGCCATAGGATTGAGTTGCCATTGGAATAGTATATCATTAAACATTCTAGTATCAATGGCTAGAAGATAGATCCTTTAAATTAAAAATAACTCCTACATTAAAAAATAAAGATCTCTTATTCTAAACTATTGCCTTTTTAGATTTATAAAAAGATCAAGTTTTAAAAATATAACACATAGTAGTGTCATGGCTAGACTTAAAAATTCTTTTGACTAAATTAAAGAACAAAAATTTGACATAAAGCAAAAAGAAAATCCTTTGTAAGCTTAAACTTCTGCTTTAGACCAGTATTCACAATGCAGGCTGCTCCACGTGGTAGTACGGTCGTTGAAGTTCTACACTTTCACTGTCACATTCTGGGTTTTATTCCTAGTCTCCTGTAGTTTGATATTTGTGGGATGTTTGACTTTTTTTGGGATCCATTTATTGATCCTTTTCCTTTCCATGAGCAGCTTTGGATTTCCTGTCTTCTTCCACCTAAGGGGACATGTAGAGCTTTGGATCTTTATGTGTAGCTTCTTCAGTGAAGAAGCTGAGATCCCAGAAAATATGACCGGGCAGATGTGAATTACATCTCACTTGCAGCTAATAAAACTTTCGTTTATTTGAGCTGTCTGTGGACTGTTTTTACATCTTGTGAGTGCTGCCTTACACTTCTTTGGAGATGCCTCCTTGGTTAAATTATAATCTTGGTTAAGACTTACTGGTTTCATTTGAGAGGGTACTTTCAGCAAAAGAGTTTAAAATCCAGAAATATCAGCTGTTTGTTCGGCTAAAATCTGATAATAAGAGGTTTAAATTTTTATTTATTTATTTTTGAGTTCTGTTCCTCTGGATATATTCCCAGGAGGGGTATTTCTGGATCTTTTGGAAGCTTGATTTTTAGTTATTTGAGGAATAACTAATTAGTCAAGTCAGCTTAATCAATTATAAGCTGATATCATTTAAGATATATATACACATATATGTGAATATATAATATATATAACATGGTCTTTCTGCTTTTTTAGTTTTAGATCCTGTTTAAAATTTTTTTTTCAGTTGACAACCATGTCCTCCTATTTATTTATTTATTTATTTATTGGGAGCTGTGGGGTAGAAGTGGGGATTTACTACCTAAGTTGCATGCAAGTGAAGTCTGGGCATCTTATTGGCCCTCTATCATCCTGATAGTGGACCAGGTACCCAGTGTGTTGTAATGTGCCTCTCTCCCTCCTCTAACAGTGTCCAGCATCTGCTGATCTCACCGTTATGCTAGTGTGAGCAGTATTCAGAGCCCACCTATGAGTGAGAATATGTGGTGTTTAGTTCCTTTTTTCCTGCAATAGTTCATTTAGTATATGGTCTCCAGCTGCATCTAGTTGCTGCAAAGACCATGATTTTGTTCTTCTTTATGGCTGCATTCTATTCCAACATATATATATACACCGCATTTCTTTATCTAATCCACTTTTGATGGGCATTTGGGTTGTTTCCATGTTTTTGTTATTGTGAATAGTGCAGCAATAAACATGTGTATGCTTGTATCTTTTTTGTAGAGAGATTTCTGTTTCTCTGGGAATATTCCCAGGAGGGGTATTTCTGGATCTTTAGGAAGCTTGATTTTTAGTTATTTGAGGAATTACCACACTGCTTGCTATAGAAATTGAACTAGTTTACATTCCCACCAACAGTGTAGAAACATCCCCCTTTTCCCACAGCTCAGCCAGCATGTTATTTTCTGACTTATTAACGATTGCCATCTTTACCAGTGTTGGGTGGTATCTCATTGTAGTTTTGGTTTGCATTTCTCTGATAAGTAGTGAGGCTGAGCATTTTTTAATGTTTTTTTTTCTTTCATTTGATTTGGGTTTCTTGTAGATCCTGGATGTTAAACCTTTGTCTGATGCATAGCTTGAAAACGTTTTTCTCATTCTGTGAGTTGTTACTTTACCCTTTGAAGGTTTCTTTTGCTGTGCAAAAACTTTTCAGTTTGATGAGGTCCCGTCCACCTGTCTTAGCATTTGTTGTAATTGCTTTTGAGAACTTGGTCATGAATTCATCACCTAATATAATATCTAGAGGTGTTTATTCTGCATTTTCTTCTAATTTTCTCGTAGTTTGATTTTGCATTTAAGTTCTTGATCCATTTTGAGGTGATGGGTAACGGTCTAGTTTCATTCTTCTACATGTGACTAGCCAGTTTCCCAGCACCATTTGCTAAATATGGTTTCCTTTCCTCAGTGTTTGTTATTGATGACTTTGTCAAAGATGAGTCAGTTGAGAAACTATATTTTTATTTCCGGATTCTCTGTCCTATTCCACTGATCTATGTGCTTATCTCTGTACCGATACTATGCTGTCTTGTTACTGTAGCCTTGTAATATGGTTCGAAGTCTGGAAGTATGATACCTCCAGTTTTGTTCCTTTTGTTAAGGATTGCTTTGGCTATTTGTGCTCTTTTTGGCTTCCATATATAATTCTGTATTATCTTTTGCAGATTTGCAGAAAATGATGCTGGCAAGTTGATAGGGATTGCATTGAATCTATAGATTGCCTTGGGTAGGATGGACAATACTGATTCTTCAAATTCATAAACATGGAATGTTTTTCTATTTGTTTGTATCATCCTTGATTTCTGTGAGTAGTGTTTTGTATTTAACCTTGTAGAGGTCTTTCACTACTCTGGTTAAGTAGATGCTAAGATTTTCTTTTTTGTGTATGGCTTTTGTGAATGGGATTGTGTTTTTTATTTGGTTCTTAGCCTGTTTTTAGTTGTTGTACAGAAATGCAACTGTCTTTTAGGCATTTATTTTGTATACTGAAACTTTTCTGTGGTCATTTGTCAGTGTGAGGAAGTTTTTCACAGACTCTTTAATGTTTTCTAGTTATAGAATCATATCATCTGCCAAGAGGGATAGCTTAACTTTAACTATTTGGATGCCCCTGATACCCTTCTCCTCCCTGATTGCTTTGGTTAGGACTTCCAGAATGATGTTGAGTAAGAGGGGTGAGCCTGCATGCTCCCTTTAAAAAAAATTGTGGTCTTGGTCCTTCTATTCACTTCCTTTCTTAAAATTTGTTCTCTTATATACTTCTATTCCTCTCTGCTCTTTCTTCCTCTTTGCTGTCTTCAATAATACATGAAATGATCAAGAGGAAACTTTTAATGATTCAGATTCCTAAAGGACACAGAAAAAGTCACCACTCATCTCCTTTTGGAGTTTGTCTGTTTCCCTGTGGAGTCTAAAGAGTCATAGACAGATTCCTGAAAGTCTAAAATTCTACTTTCTTATATTGTGTTACCTGATTGTTTTCAGTTTTGGAGGTTACAGAAATTACTTTATATGATGAAAAAACACTTGAACTTTGTGTATGTGATGACTAATGGGTCATTGGCAAGATCTACAACTTTAGAGATGGCTGACAACAATTATTTACAGTAAAAGGTTATTACTACAGGTGGCAACTCATTTCTTTGTGTGCTTAGATCAAAAAGGTGTGGTTAAATACTTTAAAAGTGTCTTTAAAAAACATTGTGTAGCTCAGTCCCATAGCATTTTCCTTTTTGGGGACCTGAGATTCAGTGTTAAAGTGGACTTCTTGATTTTTGAAAATCTAGATACTTTGACTTCCAGCTGTTCCTGTTTTTCACATTTTTTTTGTTTTTGAGTTGGAGTCTCACTTTTTTTTTTAGTTGGAAGTCTCACTTTGTCGTCCAGACTGGAGTGCAGTGGCACGCTCCCAGCCACCGCAGCCTCGACCTGCTGGGCTCCGGCGATCCTTCTGCCTCAGCCTTCTAATTAACTGGAACTACAGGCCCACACTACCTCACCCGGCTAATTTTTTGATTTATTGTAGAGATGAGGTCTCGTCAAGTTGCCGAGGTGGGTCTCGAACCCGTGGGCTCAGACAGTTCACTCACCTCGGCCTCCCAAACCGCGGGATTACAGGCTGAGCCACTGAGCCCAGCCTGCTTTTCACATATTTAAATTCTTAGGCCATTTGTATGTGGTCAAAATGGTATAAGTAAAAACAATAAATAAATAAATGATTATGTCCTAAATACTACAATGTTTGTTTGGCCCTATTCCTTAATGTGTACTGCACTGAACTCAATGGCCCAGTTAAAAAACAGAAATTAAATCAAAAGCTACCTGTTGCTTTTCTTATAAAAATTGCTCTTCTTATAAAATCCTATAGTAAACTGCTATAATTTTGTCCTGCTTTGACATTCATTAAAATCTTCCTATGACCGATATACCAAAACTCCTCTAAAAAGCTTAAATTCTCTCCTTATGTGCTTTGACATGTAAGTTTACTGTATTTTATAAAACTCAGTAAGGACTTTAGCCATGTGAGACAGATACAATTTAACATTTTCCATTTATAAAGACATATTTTAAATCCAACTATCCTTTTAAACTAGTGAGTTTTACTGGTTTCATGGCTAAAATGTTAAAATTAAAACTCTAAAATCTTTGTGTCTCTCTGTACTTTATGTGTACATGTGTATTTGTCAATTTATATACTGTTTACATGGTACTAAATTGACTTATAAATAAATAAATGCTCATAAGTTAAATAATTAGCCCGAATACTTTTCAAATTTGTGTAACTTTAATAATTTTTGATAAATAAAAATAGATAAACAATTGCTAATAAAATAAAAATAAAAACATCTTCAAATTTTATTTTAGACTTTATCTAGGTCTGTCAGTCAGATAAGTTTATACTGTCTTCCTAGATGTTTTAAGGTTATAAAACTTCTCTGATATTTTTGATACTTGTGTGTGAGCTTACATTTTTAAGCTAGAGCCTTTAAATACTGAGTTCTAGACAAGTAGCCATGGTAAGGCTTGGGGACAGTGGTTGAACCCCATTTTTCCGCCCCAGCTGTGCCTTTCTTTGACCATGCTGGAAGGTGTGGTGTACTCCAGATAGTGTCTCTATAGCTCTGACTTATGTCCTAGGCTCTACATCTAATACATAATTAAAATTGCTTATTTGGTTTTCCACTAAAAATTAAGGCTACTAACAGTTACCATTATAATTAGTATATAATCATTAAAACTGCTAGATAAAAATATTCAAAGTATATGAAATATAAGATGTGTAAAAAACTTTATAAACTGTACAGTCTTGAAGTTGGTTGGAAGTATACACTTGCTGAGTACCTTCTATGGGCAAAATAGCTAAGAAAGTGCTGTAGTCTGAATGTGTCCTTCAGAATGCATGTCTTGGAAGTATCAGAAAGTGTGTTTTGGGATTTGAGGCCTAAAGAGAGTTGTTTCAGTCACCTAGGTAGAGCCCTCATGATCAGATTAATAGTATTGTTAAAGGAGTTTGCAGGGATGGGCTCATTCTCTTGCCCTCTTGCTCTTCTATCTTCTACCATGCAATTATACAACAAGAAACCTGGTTCTTAGCACCTTGTTCTTAGGCTTCCCAACCTCCAGAACAGTGAGCCAATAAATCTGTATTCATTATAAATTACTCAGTCTCAGGTATTCTGTTATAGCAGGACAAAATGAACTAAACAGAAAGTAGTGACTGAAAATAAGTGCTTGACTGACCTGTCTCATATTTGGGGTGTACTGGAATAATTAGCATAATTTGCCTCGCTCTTGAAGCGAAAGGTTAAGGACTTTGGAAGGGGTTGATTCAAACTTATATTGGGTAACTGGCCTAGTCAGGTACTTTGCTTTTGTAAAGTGAATGACAGTAAACATCAATTTGAGGTGCAGTGGAAGGAGAATTGTCAGAAGTCAAAGTGAATTGTCAGAAGTCATTATTAGAGGTCCTACTCCATTAATTAGCTATGTGATCTTGTGAAAATAATGCTGAGTTCATTGTCCTACTCACTAAAAAGGAGCTAAAATATGTATTACCTGCCTAAATTACCTGAGATAATTTCTGTGAAAGCATCTCATACACCTCAAATTGCCCTAAAAATTTAGTAATCTCTATTTGTGGCTATGTTGGTATTATTCCAGCATAGGGTTAGGTGAGCCTGCTATATTGTTGATTACATTTTTTCTTTTACAACATGAAATTATGTCTACTAGTAATTACACAATACTTTTTAAAAATACTCATCAGTTTGCATATTTTAAATACAAGTATTTTGTCACAGAGAAAAGAACTGGGGAACAGTTTGTTGATTGAAGAGTTGAATAATTAATTACAGAGCTACATATATATTTAAATGCCTTGTGAAAAATAAATGAAACAAAAAGAATTGGTAGTTGAGAGAGTACCTGAACCTTTTTATTTTTTAAATAGATTTTGAAATTTAAAGTTGTGGGGTTTAAATCAGGATCAGGTATGCAAGTGGTTGTCATACAGGTAAAGTTTGGGCCTCCATTTGGTCCCCACTTTGCCTAGTTTGAGATCAGACACCCTTATGTTATGTGCCTCCCCTTCTGTGACAGTGTCCCACTACTGCCAATTCCTTTCTTATTGTATTGTGGTAAATGTTCAGGGTCTGCTTATTAGTGAGAACGTGTGATACTCAGTTCTTTGCTTCTGTGATAAATCACTGAGTATTATAGACTCTAAGTCTATCCAAGTTGCTGTGAAGTCTATAATTTTGATTTTCTTTATGGCCATGTAATATTCCATTGTGTATATATACCACATGTTTTTTCTAGTTCAGTTTTGATGGGCAGCATGGTTGGCTTCATGATTTTGCTACTGTGAATAGTGCTGCCATAAGCAAGTCTTTGCAGGTATCTTTTTTGTACAGTGATTTAAGTTCCTCCAGGTATATTCCCAGTAGGGAGATTGCTGGGTCATATGGAAGATAAACTTCTAGTTCTTTTAGGAATTACCACACTGTTTTCCATAGAGGTTGAATTAGTTTGCAATCCCACCAACAGTATAGCATTCCCTTTTCTCTACATCCTTGCCAGCATTTGCTGTTTTCTGTCTTATTAATGATGACCATTCTTACTGGAGTTAGGTGGTATCTCAATGTGGCTTTGATTTGCATTTCTCTGATGTTTAGTGAGGATGAGCATTTTTTCATGTGTCTGTTGGATGCTTGTATGTCTTTTTTTTTTGAGAAGTGTCTATTTATGTCTTTTGTCCACTTTTTAATGGAGCTGTTTGATTTATTTCCTTTTGGCATATTTGAGTTCCTTGTAGATCCTGGATGTTAGGCTTTTGTCTGATATGCAAAATGGCAAATACTTTTTCCCATTCTGTGGGCTGTCTTCCCACACTCTCTTGATGGTTTATTTTGCTTTGCAGAAGTTTTTCAGTTTGATGAAGTTCCACTTGTCAATCTTAACTCTTATGGCATGAACATCTGGGGTTTTGATCAGGAATTGGTTGCCTATTCTGATTTCTGTAAGGATGTCTCTTGCATTTCTAAGATTGTTTTTTGTTTTGCTTTCTTTTGTTTTTGAGTTGTAGTCTTACTCTGTCACCCAGGTTGGAGTGTGTGGCATGCTCATGGCCACACCAGCTTCGATCTGCTGGATTTAGGCGATACTTCTGCCTCAGCCTTCCAAGCAGCTGGAACTACAGGTGCGTGCCATCACACACTGCTACTTTCTTGATTTATTGTAGAGACAAGGTCTCACCAAGTTGCCTAGGCTGGTCTCAAACCCCTGGGCTCAGGCAATCCTCTCACCTTGTCTCCCAAAGTGCTGGGATTGCAGGTGGGGGCCACCATGCTGGGCTGTTTTCTAAGATTCTTAATGTTTAAAGTTTTATGTTTAGATCTTTGATCCATTTGCAGATGATTTTTGTGTTTGGTGATAGGTAGGGGTCCTGTTTCATTCTTCTGCATGTGATCAACCAGTTTTCCCAGTATCATTTACTAAATAGGTTATCCTCTCTGCAGTGGTTGTTGTTGGAGGCTTTGTCACAGATGAGTTGGTTGAGAAATTGAGACTTTGCTTCTGGAATCTTTATCCTGATTCATTGGTCTATATGCCTGATCTTGTACCAATACCAGGCTGTTTTGATTATTGTAACTCTATAATAGAGCTTAAAGTCTGGTAGTGTGATACCTCCTGCTTTGTCTTTTTTGCTGAGGATTGTTTTGGCTATTCATGGTCATTCATGTTTCCATACGAATTCCTGTATTATGGTTTCAAGGTCTGAGAGGAAATCTGCTGGTAATTTAATGAGTATTGCCTTAAATCTACAGATTACCTTGGGTAGGATGGTAATAGAGAAACATGCAACTCTCCCCAAATCATATTTTGAAGCTAACATCACATGGAGACTCAAACTGGGTAAAGAGCCAACAAAGAAAAAGAGATTGGCTGTCTGGGAAGGTTTTAAATTCTCCCTCACTGATCAAGCTTAGCTTTGCTGTGTAGAAAATTTTTGGCTGAAATTGTTTATCTCTGAGAGCATTAAAGATTTGGGTCCAATTCCTTCTGGCCTGTAGTGTTTCTACAGATAAGTCTGCAGCAATTGTGGCTGTTCTTCCTCAGTAGGTAGTCTATCTTTTTCCCTTATTGTCTTTAAGATTTTTTTTCTTTTATACCTACATGTGTAGACAAATTACTATGTTTCTAGGGATTAGTCTTCTCATAAGATATCTTGCAGGAGTTCTCTGAATCTCTTTTGCTTTTTCAGTCATATCTCTGTCCAGATGAAGTAAGTTTTCTTAAATGACCTTATGGAATGTTTGATCCAGTGTATTTTCTGTTTTCTTTCTATTTCAGGTATTCCGATCAGATGTAGGTTTTGTTTCTTGATAAAATTGCACATCACTTGGAAAGTTTCTTCTTTCTTCTCAAGTTTATTTTTCTATAATTTTAAAATTTCAGTTAATTCCATATTTTGGTCTTCCTGCTCTGAGATTTTTTTCATCTGCTTTTTCAGTTCTGCTTCCAATGCGTGTCAGTTTTTTATTTATTTCTTGGATGGAGTTGTTTATTTTTAAGTATGCTTTCTTGAGTTTTTCCAGCTCTGTTGCAATTTCATTTTAGTTTTAGCCCTCACATTTCTTGATTTTTATTCATTCTCTCTAATGAGTCTCTGATCTCTGTAAGTACCTTCTGGGTACAGTCGTTCTCTGAGATAGCCATTGTTTGTGTTCCAGTAGCTCTTCTTTCTAAAGCTGACTCTTTACTGGAGTTCTGGTTACCAGCTTTTCTTTGTTGTTTTTTCTTCATTTGTAGCAGTTCTCCTATCTGTCTCTTTAATTCCATTGCTCAATGGAAAATGGAGAAGCAGTCACTTATGATATTTGCTCTAACCTTTGTCCTTCCTTGAGCCTGGACTCTGAGTTTGTTAAATTATGAAGTAGGGCCTGAGAGTGGGGCATTCTGCTGTCTCTTTACAATTTTGAGCACTTCCTAGGGGATGCAAGGTTGTAAGGATTCAGAACCTGTTGGTAGGTCATAATGTTTGCCAATCTGGTGAATGGGTTAGCTGGCATTCGCTCTTTGTCTCTGCACATACCTTACAATAGATATGCTTGCATAGCCCCTGAGTCCAAGACAGGGTATACAAAGGAAAAGAGAGGGAAGAAGGAGGGGAAAAAGGGAAAGAAGGAAAAGGGACAAGAAGCAAGAAAAATAGAAAAAGGAAAAAAATACACAGAAAGAACAGAGAAAGAGAAATAGCAGAAGGAAAGAAAAGAGAAAACCAACCAATAAACAAAGCAACCAAATGAGATAAACAAACAAATCAATACTGCCACCAGCCTCCTCAGTTCCACTGTCTGTGTCTATTACCCAGCAACTGACTCAGGGTTGAAGGTGAATTCACATCTGGAGTTCCACATCTGCCGTTACCCACCAGGACTTGTGCACTGTGGGCAATGTTCCCTGAGGTTGCAAAGAAGAGCCCCAACACAATGCAGAAATCAGAGCCTAGTCTCAAGATGCAGTTCTGTTGTTCCACAGAGGCCTAGGAGCATTTCTCTGTCTAGGCGTTAGTCTACTCAGTTTTTCTGCCAGGAGCTATTGTGCCCTTTCCAGCAGTTACCAGTCTCCAGATCTTGAGACCTGGTGACAAGGCTCTGGAGTCCCTTCTAGGCTTAGGCTGGGCTCTTCTCACTGCTTCCTTGGGAGTCTGTCTTGGGTTCCCTCCTTACATTCCCTGCACAGCCCTCACTACCAGCATTCAGCTCACTCTAGCAGTACTTCCCAGGAAAACCTCCCAAATTGTCTGCTGCTAGGTCTCTAGCTCTGATTGCATGTGGCTGTGTTTGGTCCAGTGTGGGTATGGGGGGGGGGTCTGTCTCTCCAGTATTATGCACTGAGAGTATACTTTCTGGGCAAATTATGGTCATTTTCGGAGGAGTGCAGAGATCGTCTCTTGTTCTCAGGATGCAGGCTGCTGGCAGCTCAAAATTGGGTGAGATAAAGCAGGTCTCTGCCCAGTCCCTGGACAGAGAAAATGGCGGCAGTGTGTGTTTCTTTTCCTCTGACGTTGCTCAGCGCCAGATTTCCTCCCCACTTTTTCTCCACAGTTTCTGCTGCCAGTGCCTGGCCTGTTGTCACAGGTGGTGGTATGGGCCAGGTGCCAGCTGTTCTCTTCTGGCTTTTCCTGAATGATGCCCTGGGGATGGTGGATCCTTGTGTGTGCAGCATGTGCTGAATTCAGAGCAGCGGCAAATTATAGCTATTTCCAAAGGGGGACCCGGGCACTTGATCCAGTGTCTTCCCTCAGTTGGACATGCGCTCACCCACTTGCACACACAAACAGCTGCAGATTAGTTTTTTTGTGCACTCACCCATTCAGAGACTTTCACACTATGACCAGATCCGATGCCATCTTCAGGATATATGACCTTACACTTTCTAAAGTCCTGTCTAAATGTGGTCTCAGCAGAATTATTTGTAAAAAATTTGGAGATGAATTTGTCAGAGTTGTATCACTTTTACAATTTGGTGCAGTATAATTTATCTTTTTACAATCCCACATTTTTCTTGATTTTATTCAAGTTGGTTAGCTATTAAAAATGAATCTGACTGATATTGCTCTTTCAAGACCTATTAGAAAACAGCAAAAGTACATAATGGAGAAAACATTAGACATTTGGATAAGAGGACATAAACTTTGTTTTATAGATTTCTATGTGTCTCTTGTAGATTAATTAAAATTTGATTATAGTGTTGATAAGAAAGATAAATGAAGGCTTAAAATAGGGTGACAAGAGGGAGCATTTAGGTAGCTCTTAGTTGTAAGCTGTTTACTTTTGGGAGTTTATATAATAAGGTATCTGAAATGGGGAACTTGAAAAAGTTACTTCAGAAAGAAGTTTATTGAAGTAATATAGAATGAAAATGCGTGGCGCAGTAATATAGAATGAAAATGCGTGGCCCCGTAAAGCGAGAAATTTCTGTAGCATTTGGTAACAATATAAAGTCTTCAAGAAGCTGTGAAGAGTGATTTAGTTGTGCTTCTAGCATTATGGAGAATAGCTTATTGATGAAGCAGGATTTGTAACTTGAGTTGACTCTACAAACCAGCTCTAAAATGTTTTAAAACAGCCAAAAATGTACAGACTAAAAATTAATAAGCCATACTGATCCCTAGGGTGTTGACTATGTCAATGCGAGGTTGTTATGAAAGTGACATTGTGTGGAGCTGCAGATTTACTGGTCATTAAAGTACTGAAAGCCTTCTGTGCAAGTCAGCTTTGCCCTTGCAATGAGAAATCCCAACCATTGAAACAGGTTTTCTCCCATATTTTGCCTCCTCTGCTAGTTTCCTGATTGGCAGATAAACATATTTGTGAGTATAAATGTAAACCATACTGACAGCTATTGTGAAGAAAGAGTAACTTATGATGATAAAGTATTTCCTGATTTCTCTTCAGGCACATTGATTTTATTTGCTACTGTCCTTTGTTCTGTAACATCAAGGCTTTCTGTGGGGTACAGAATCTTCTTTTTCTTACAATTATTTCTTTTCCAAAATATCCCTTATATTATCCACTCAGAGATAACTATACTTTCTCATCTCATGAATATCTTTTCAAAAAAACCTATGTCCCCCTTTTACAACTATATACCCTAACCCTAATTTCATGCTCTTTTGAGCAAAGAAATTGAGGAGGGGGATGCATCCTTGGATATCCAAAAGATGCTTTAACAGACTATGGTCCTTTAATTACTGCTTAAATATCTGTCTGAAATCTTAACATTTCAGAAGTCAACCTCCCCTACCCAAAAGGAAGCAGAATACTGTCTAGACGACCAGATGAAGCTGTGCGATTTCACTTTCTGTCCTCTCAAAATTAATTTCAAGGTGAAACTCAAAGGGACCAAGAAAAGGTGGAATAAAAATAAAACCAATCAAATCAATTCCCTTTTTGTTTACTGAACTCACTCTCTCTTAGAATTGAAAGGCAGAATTCAGGTGTTAGCAAGGTATTAGCCTTGGGATATGTGGCAGTGGAGGTCATGCAGCAGAAGGGCACAAAGGATGCATATTGCATGAGGGATTAATTGGCAGGAACATGTGAGAGGAATTATAGCAGTTAATACCCAGAGCCTGAACTAATACCAACATGGGAAAACGGTCACATATCTGCAAACATAGGAGCATTGTAAATCAATGAGTAAAGATGAGATTCGCTTGTTTTTTCATAAATGATAGAAGATTCTGTGGGGGAAGAATCCAAAGATAAGCTGCATTGTGTAGTTTACCCTGAATATTTTCTGGAATATTCTGAGCAATATTCATAGTAATTTAGACCCTGTTGAAAAAAGGTGAGGGGTAACTTCTGGTGTTTTCAGGTTTTGTGGTATTCTTCTTAGTCAAGTTTGCTTGTTTTGTGAATCTGTAGCTATAATGCTATATATTGAAGACCTAACTTTCTAATCCAGAGCCTGAGGCATTACTAGGTCCTAAGCACTAAATGGGAATTCAATTATGTTCTCTCCATTCCATTTACTAAAGCAGAAATTGGGATCCTTAGTCTTAGAACCGTGTTTCTCACTAGGGGAGAGAGGAGGGTGAGGAGGCAGACACAGGCCTTTTCCCAGGAAAACATATCTCATTCTCCCAAGTGGTGTAGGAAAATATGTATTTAATATAATAACATTTTACAATTGAAGTCATTTCACAAAAAGTCATTATTTGTGAAATGTAAACTACATCAGAGAAATTTAAGGAAGCTTCTTGGCTGATGAGGGTACATAGAAAATAAACTATCCTCGGCCTTTCAGTGATTCCACTATGGGGATGAGAGCAAAGCTTAGAACATGGAAAGGAGAAGAAACTCTGGGGAATGCAGGAGAGTTTTATGTTCGTCAAGAGAGGGCACAGGTTACAACACATTGAAAAACATGGTCCTATAGCAGGGTCCTGTGCAGCAGGTCCCCAAACAAGGATGTTATGTTTACCTTTCACTTAACTGGAAAATTCAGTTTAATAGAGACCTTCTGACCATTTTGATTAATGGAAGATCAACTATCAACCAGTGGTTTTTTTCTTTTTTGTTGTATTAACTTTTTTGAGAATATATAGACCTGACCTTCATGCAGTGGTCTCTTTGAAGCCAAAGGAATTCTTTATGACACTACAGAATTTTTCAAGTTTTGGAGCAATTTGCTGATACAGAAGAGAGAGAACTTGCTGAGAACATATGGTACTTTTGATTTGATTCTTAGGAAAATGGGGTAACAGAGTGCTCACTAATGCATGGAATCTGTTATATCTATTCTCTTGTTTCGCTTGGAGGAAGCACACAAGTAAGAAATGTCTTTTCCTTCATTTTTTCATTTCTCACTAAGCTTGTTAAGAGAATAAATAACATTAGAAATTCTGCCTAAGTGTAAAATTTGTTCCTGCTTTCAAATCTAGCACTGTTTAAGGCTACAAAACCATTAAGGGAATTTGAAAAATTGAAGAAAAGTATGCAAACCATGTAATTATCTGATACTTTGAAGAATAGTGATTTCAACCATGTTTTTCTTAACACTCCAAGATCTCCTGCCAAAATTAAAATGAAAAATTCTTTTTTTTTTTTTTTTTTTGAGTTGGAGTCTCACTCTGTCACACAGACTGGAGTGCAGTGGACGCTCCTGGCTACCACAGCCTCGACCTGCTGGGCTCCGACGATCCTTCCACCTCAGCCTTCCAAGTAGCCAGAATTACAGGCATGCGCTACCACGTCCAGCTGATTTTTTGATTTATTGTAGAGATGAGATCTCGCTGCCCAGGTGGGTCTCGAACCCGCGGGCTCAGGCAATCCACTCACCTCAGCCTCCCAAAGGCGCGGGATTACAGGCTGAGCCACCAAGCCCGGCAAATGAAAAATTCTTAATATATGTTTAAGCATTCAAGAATTTTTATCAGCCAAGTTCACCGACAAAATGCAGCATTAGTTTTAAGAATCATATTTTTCTTTTCCTTTTACCTTTTTAATTTGAAGAGCCTGCTTTTAATAAAAATACTCTGCAAATGTTCTTTCAATGATAATATCAGATGTAATTGGCAGAAATGTGCACTTTGAGATATACGTATACCATAGGGTAATCCTATTATTTACAGCAGGGACACTATGCTTAGAAGGGCTCTGTGCTCATTGCTGAGTTTCTCAACTAGAAAGAACTAGGAAAAATACAGAAGACACCAAAAATACCAATAAAGAAGTTAAAATATTTGAATTTAAATTCTGAGGCAAAAAATTATATTACCTATATGCTCAGGGGAAAACAAGTTGTCATGCAAGAAGTCTAGACTAGTATTTGTCACTAGTGTTCTGAGGGATTCTAATAACTTTTTCATGAAAAAGGCCGCTTCTGTGAGTAGTGAAGTAATTGTTAAACTTCCTGGCATAGAAATGGCTTCCAGAAGTGTTCCTAACACTTATTGTGTCAGGCATTATAACATGAAGATGCAGAACTAGAAGTCACATCACAGTATGAATGTGATCTACTGGCTCTGAACTTACATGGGAAAGGCTTACTAGAAGGAACTCTATGGAATGTTCTTCCAGTCATAAGACAAGTAAACACTGTAAACAGAGAAGTCAGTTCTCATTGATGCCTATTGAAAATCATCATAATATAAAACACTATTTGATCAAACATACTAAAAAAGGTCTCTATTTTTACTACATAAAAATGATACTACAAAAATTGTCATATGAAGAGGCAATCAAAGAGTTAGCAAGAAAAAATGTATGAAGAAAGTATTATAAAAGTGGATCAGGCAGTTACTTAGCAAACAGTGTTTTGGTTTGTTTGTTTTGGATCTGGTAATGTTTGCAGTATTTGTCAACTTTAAACAGTTTTAATTTTGTGATTTCTTTTTTAGTCTAAATTCATATTGAATTATCTACCTACTATTTTACTTATATTTTTTTCATTTTTTCAAAATGGACTTTTAAATTACATAAGTTTGGCCTCCCAAAACTAGATTTGTAACTGTGAATATATTATCCAAGTTCATAATGACAAATCCCAGACTTTTTGTCTTTCTAGATGTGTGTGCAGAGATCTGAAAAAAACCCTGAAGAGGGTATTTTTCAAGTGTCTCTAGGGGCAGTTAATCTGTGCTGCCAGTTTCCTCATTGTTCTCACAATTTTTTTATTAGTAAGTCTGGGGTGGATTTTCTAAGTCTCATGATTAAGTAGATCATCCAATATTTGGTTCTCAGTGCTGTCAAAAAGGATTAATTCAACATAATTTATCAAGAAAGAAACACATCTTAATTCAAATGAGCCTAAATAAGAGTAAATCTTTCTTGTTCTTAGAGACAATAACCATGAATAAAATAAAATGGCAAGGGATATAAGAACTTCCATCCATCAATAAAAGAAACAGTCTTGTTTGCATTGGTTACTGATGTGTTTCAGCTGAGTCTCATCTTAACTATCATTTGAAATAACTACAGCATTAAAAAAAAGCCTGCACAATTTATCATTTAGCTACTATTTGCCCTCAGAACATAATGGAGCCCTAAAACTTTGGTTCCCAGTGAATAATTTCTCTTTGGGGCTTGATGAAAACTCAGATTCTCTTAGTCCTGATATCAATCTTAATTAATGACAAAACACAGACAACAGAACAACAAAAAAAGGAAGCTAAATAGCTCTGCTTGAGTTATAACTCAATCCTTTCTGGAGGAGAGAATCTAGTAAAGCAACAATGGTGTCATTTTCATGAGTCCCAAGGTGATGGGAGGTGCTCTTCTGCAAATGACAGGCTCTGGAAGTCATCATCTCAAATCAAAATTCTGAGTCTCCCACATTGTGTACTATGCACTTAAGAACCTGGAGCACCAATAAGCCTGCCTGTGCAGTAAACACAACATTAGGGCTGCTGCCTCCTTTTTGTCTTTATATCCAAAACCTACTCAATGCCTCAATTTTTTTATTATAAAGATGTGGGGTACAATTCAGGGTTAGGTATACAAACATTGATTATGCAGATACCCTTGTTGATGAAGTATGCCCCTCCCTCCCCTAGCAGTTTCCCTCAATTGCCAATCCCACCCCTCCTACCCTGACAGTTTCCCACTACTGCCGATTCCTTTCTTATAGTATTATAAGTGTTCAAGGTCCGCTTATGAGTGAGAACATATGTTACTCTGTTCTTTGTTTCTGTGATAGATCACGGAGTGTGATAGACTCCAAATCCATCCAAGTTGTTGCGAAGTCCATATGTTTGTCCTTCTTTATGGTTGCACAATATTCCATTGTGTATATGTACCACTTTTTTTTATGCAGTCCAGCTTCGATGGGCAACATGGTTGGTTCCATGTTTTGGCTGTTGTGAATAGAGCTGCAACAAGTGGGACCTCATCAAACTAATGAGCTTCTGCAAAGCAAAAGAAACCATCAACAGAGGAGGGAGTCAGCCCACAGAATGGGAAAACATGTTTGTCGACTGTATATCTGACAAAGGTCTAACATCTAGGATCTACAAGAAACTCAAATGCACCAAAAGGAAAAAAACAAACAGCCCTTTTAAAAAGTGGGCAAAAGACATGAATAGACACTTCTCAAAAGAAGATATACGTGTAGTGGGAAGACAGAGAGATCGTGACACCAAGACTATTATAGGAAGTGGCAATTTTATTATGCTGGTGGGCCCAGTGGGCTCGACAGGCTCATGCTTCCAGGCCGAACCCTGCAGAACGAAAGAAGAGGGGTCTTATACCTTTGTTTAGGTAAGGGAGTGGGTCGTGTTGAGTGATTACACATTTTCTTTGGAATTTACAAGGTGGCGTTCAGAAAAATCAGATCTTTCAAAGAACAAATGGTCTCCCGGAACTGCAGGGCAGCAGGGTCTGCAAGCAGGGTTGTAAACCATCAACTTCAAAAGAGGGGTTTTGGATAAGTCTGTAAATTAGTTACTCTTTTGCATTTCCATGAAAGCAGCAAGTTCTTGGCTACTTGGTTTTTTAAAACAAAATTGGCCTGGCGGGTCTTTAAAGCTTGCAGCTTGACTTTCAAAAGGAAATACCTTTAACTGCTACCAGCCCCCCTTTCTGCCACAGGGTTAGTGGGAGACAATTTGTCATCCTAGGTGATTGCCATGGGGCCAACTGCTGACCCCGAAGCAGTTACTCATGTGTTTCTGCGTTCATTCATTCAATCACACAAGAAATATATATTTGAGCATTTGTCACATTCTGCTATAGACGGCAGCAAACAGACACATGAAAAAGTGCTCAGCCTCACTCATCATCAGAGAAATACAAATTAAAACCACATTGAGATACCACTTAACCCCAGTAAGAATGGTCATCATTTAAAACAAACAACAACAGATGCTGGCGAGGATGTATAGAAAAAGGAATGCTTCTACACTACTGGTGGGAATGCAAACTAGTGCAACCTCTTTGGAAGAGAGTGTGATGATTTCCATATGACCCAGCAATTTCCCTATTGAGAATATACCCAGAGGAACTCAAATCATTCTACAAAAAAGATAACTGCACATATATGTTTGTTGCAACACCTCCATTTAAACTTCACTGCTTCTCTTTCCACTAAATAATCCCAATTCATTTTTTAAGCCATTATTTTCTTGTTTGTGTTGTATTGGTTATCATCATGCCTGACTCTGGGTAGGTACTCAAATATTTGTCTAATTAGTCATGTGAATTTATATTAATGATAGCAAATGCAGCGTGTTATTAATGATGACAATGAAAATGATATAGCAAGGAACAATAGTGGCTACTATATATGAAACGCCCCCAATTTTTCACATATTGTCTTTTTGAATCTTCACAGAAGCTTTATAAAGAAGTTATAATTGCTTTAAGAGTTCAGAAAGAAGAGACTCAGAAAAATTAAGCAATATAGCTAATATTATATAGGCAAGATTATTCAGATAAGATCTTATTTTGGTGGAGGAGTGGACATAAGTACTCCTTATTTTTATGCTCATTTTCTATAGAATAAAATCATGTTTTATATATTATGTAAGTAAATATATTTAATATGCCATTCATATGTATATATACATAGATGCACATGAATCTATTATCTGTCTCTCCTAATGTAATATGAGCTCAATGAGGGCAAAGATAGCTCCTATTTAATATTTGTAGAACCTACTAGTCTAGTAAATTCACCAATGGATCTTTGTTTTTTCCTAGAAAAGCCCTCCTGAATGTTGTTTGATACTTACGGAATGTACACGTTTTGATTTAAAGCAGATTTGTTCAATCAAGTTAAAAGTATTTTGTCAAGCATTTAATGTCCACACAGTGCAAAAAGATTAGAAATAATGAGACTCTTATTTCCTATACAAAAATGGGCACAAATTGACTCTAACTGGAAGGAAATGGGCTCATTAGATGGGTTACAGCTTTGAAATCTGTCTATCCATGTAGTCAATGGTTAGGTTCTTGAAAGGTATCTTTATCTAAGTATAAGTGTTAGTTAACACTCCCAGTGGGGCCTCCAGAATGTTAGGTCAGTTACAGTGGGGGTGTGAATGTCTGGTGTCTGCTATGCGATCTGGTGCTGTGAGAAAGATGCAAAGAATCACAAAGAAGTTAGATTAGAAAATATAGTTTGTTAGAAAGTATGTGTGTGTGTGTGTGTGTGTGTGTGTGTGTGTGTGTGAGAGGGAGAGAGAGAGAGAGAGAGGAGAGAGAGAGATGTTTCATAACTTCCTTTGACTCTTAATCAGATTCTTCTCTTTTACATATAATCTCATTTCTAGAATGCATATTTTCTCTTTTCAGTAATAGGTGTAATAGTTTGTTCCTATAAATTTACTAATATATTTTATTGACTTACTTCAGCAATGAAGTGAGTATTTCATAAATAAAGCTTGAATTTCATACTATAAAATGTAACCAATATTACATAGCATAATTTGGCATAAACTCTGATTTGCCTAAACTCTAGCAGTGTTTTGTTTAAATAGCCTTATTGAGTTACAATCCACATACTATATAAGTCACACATTTAAAATATACAATTAAATGTTTTTTAGTATATTCAAATGTATGTGCTGTCAATTTTAAAACATTTCATCACCTCAGAAATAAACTCCATACCCTTTAGGTATCAACCCCCTATCCTACCACTACTCACCATCCCTAAGCAGCCACTAATCTTCCTTCAACCTCTATAGTTTTGCCTATTCTGGACATTCCATATCAATGGAATTATGTATCATGTGGTCATTTGTGACTGACTTCTTGCACTTAGCACGTTTTCAATGCTCATCCATGTTGAATCATATATCAGTACTTCAGCCCTGTTTATGGTTTGACTGTTATATGGATAGACCACATTTTGTTTAGCGATTCATAAGTTGGTGGACATTTGGGCTGTTTTCACCTTTTGACTGTCTTACAAGTTTGTGGATATGTGTTTTCATTTATCTTGGATATATGCTCAGGAGTGGAATTGCTGCATCATTTGATAACTGTGCTTAATTGAGGAACTGTCAGACTATTTTCTAAAGAGGTTGCAATATTTTATATTCTTGCATACATTTGTATGAGAGTTCCAATTCCTGCATATCCTTGTCAACACTTATTATCTGATTTTAAAAATTGTAGCCAGCCTGGTGAGTGTAAAGTGCTATCTCACTGTGACTTATTACATACATGTATTTTTAGTACTAGTACATTTGTTAAAAATTTTTTTTGCAGCCGGGCTCGGTGGCTC